>NW_022987869.1:6158998-6281498 GCF_902827165.1 Trematomus bernacchii
TGCAGCACAAGACGCACATCTTGTAACCCCTCCCCCGGCCCTGGCGCGAGCGTGGAAATATGATTGGCGGTAGTGATGGGAATTCCGGCTCTTCTTGGTGAGCCGGATCATTTGGCTCGGCTCACCAAGAAGAGCCGGCTCTTTCGGCTCCCAAACGGCTCTTCAGTTTACCACATATTATACCTTTTATAATTAAATCAAATGTAGCCCTGTTTTGACTAATGATTTATATGTGTACGCATATATCACTTAAATTATTCAATACATCCTTTGTACTGAAGTATTCAAAAGTAAAAATTACATGTTTAATATAAATGATTTGCTGTGGCCAAATGTTTTCATTGCATTCACAGACCCTTGTATCTCTCTGATACCACCATATGAATGCACTGACTTGCTTGTAGAACCACGCTACACAAAGCAGATAGCAACACCTATAAAAACTTAAGCATAGACATTTAAAAAAAGGGGCTACTGTATCGACATTTTAAAATTATATTTAAAGAAAAGGCCCTGACAAAACAGCAGGGCTCTATTTCAGTAACTATTAACTATAGAAAAAAAGACAGCAACAGCTGACATCAAATCTTTGCTGAGCCTAAGGATAATCATAAATAAATAACATAGTGAAAATAAATATATTGCAATGCTCAAAACAGCATTCAACCGTCTCTAATCCTTGGATATTACATGTCACTGCATGCATGCAAGGAGCAGCTGTAGCGCGGAGATCATATCATTCTGTCTTGTATTACTTAACAAAAAAACAAAAAAAATGGCTCGTTCGCGGGCGCGAGCCGGCTCCCGTCGTTCACTTAAAAGAGCCGGCTCTTTGAGGCATTCGGACCCAAGTACTGAAGGAATGAGGTATTTGCGGTCTACAATGACAGAGAAGAGACTGTCAAGTTTGGCTGTACTCAGCATTGAATCAAAACGCACTAAAGCTGTTGATCTTAATAAGTTTGTGAGGCGTTTTGCTGAACAAAATGGTAATCGCCGCATTCAGCTGTAATAGACATGTCAACTTGATGCTCTGCTCACGGATGAGCATACACAACTGTTAAGATGATGACCTTACGTGTGTAAATATATTTTTTTCTTTGTGGGGGTCTGCCCCCAAAAAACAGTTTTAAGTCCTGAGAAAGTCAAATAAGACGGTGTGTAAAACTACACTGCCCAGCCAAACAAAAGTAACCACTTTGATTTAACTAGGCCAGTAGGTAAGGACATTCCACTGGATAATAACTGAAGTATAAAATAATGCATGACTGAAGTGATGGAGACCATGTTTGAAGGCAAACAAAAAGAGGAAATAACGGGTCAAATCAAGCAAATCCCCCTCTCAGATTCCACAGCAACCAGAAGAACATAAATACTGGCTGGTGATTTGATGAATCAGCTTTGTGATGGAATAAAAAATGCACAGTGCATTTCCTTAGCTGTGGATGAGTCCACTGACAATGCTCAGATGCTGGTGTTTGTGAGTTTTTATGATGAGGCAAAGGGGGAGTTTGTTGAAGATGTGTTGGGCCTGACGAACCTCAGTGGACACACAAGGGGGCAAGACATTTATAAAGCAATAATGGGAATGCTGAATGAAAGAGGGTGCAGCTGCCTTTATTCATAACTGTGCAGCTCTTACACTGCGACTCTGAGGGATCAAGCACAGACACAATAACAATGAAAACTGCTGCATACAGATTACTTTTGTTTTTGCAACCTCGTGTTAAAGGAGAGGTGTCATGGCCATTTCCACTGATCATAATTCCATTGTTGAGGTATACTAAAATAGATTTATACTGTGCATTTTTCCAAACTCACATTGGTTTCGCATACAGCATCTCTGTAAAGTGTGTGTATTCAGCAATATTCACTCTCTCCACTAAACGGCTCGTTGTAGCTCCAATAGCTCCAGCCCCCACCCTCCCTGTGAGCCCAGTGTGCTCTGATTGGTCGGGACGTTGTGAATCGCGCTGAGCTCCGTGGAGGTGTGGTTTCCTTGTTTATATATAGCGATACACAGCGAAACACAGCCAAACTCATCCTGAGCACACACAAACTCACCGAAGTAAAAACAATAAGTGTGGCTTGATATTGAGTAAGAAAAAGGTTGATAAACGCTGTGAGAATGGGTCTGCAGAGAGAATTTTGCCGCGATCCCAACTGTCTGTTATCAGCCTGCAGCCAGGGAGAAGAAATCAGCAGAGCTGCCTACTGCCTGTGTGTGTGTGTGTGTGAGGAAGTCCGTCAATCAGCGGGGGCTTAACGTAACGGCTCCACGGACGTAACGTAATGGCTCCACGGATTGGTCCATTTGGTTCCGGGTACCGCATGACCGTATCGCGTCATAGCTCTGGGCGTGGCTACTGGGTATCCACACGTCACAATGGCCAGGAAGAACATGAGAAAGTTCCAACGAGGTGTTTTGGGGAGGTCTTTTCTGTGTTAGAGTTTTACTCCCTACAGGGTGTACTTTGAGGGTTTTTGACTCTGCAGACCGTTTACATGCATAAAAACCTTCATAACACACAAGGGGACGGGTAATAACCGGAAAAGCATGACACCTCTCCTTTAACCTGTTAAGCACCAAGCCTGTTTTTCATGTTTCAGGCTCGAAAATGACATGCCCAAAACAAATGACTACAACTTAACTTCTAAAAGGGTTATATGAATAATTTCTTTTTATCAAAGCAAGGTTACATCTGTGAGTTGGATGTAGAAGTGTCAGAATCAATATAGATGTTTTTTATTTTAAAGAAAATTCAGATTTTACATAGTAAAAAACTGTAAATTATAGTGTCCGTCCAAAAATTCTTTTTTACAGATAGTGAAAACTACCCTTGGATGATGGGTTAGTAGACTAAAAGCTTTAGGAATCCAAAGTACAACATATAATAAATACCCTGTATCAAGATTGATGCAAAACAAGTGACATTTGACCTTTTTAGAGAGGTTTAGCCAAAACCACCCCACCTCTGAGGTGATTTGGGTGAAAATGTTTTTTTTTCCATAACTCTGGCCCCCCTTGCTCGATTTGGATGGTTGACACCTCTTTCTGACCGTTATGGCGCGTTTCCACTACAGCGCGCAGCCCGGTTTAAGAGGGCTGTGACGTCAGCGGCCCGTCTTTGGTTGCGTTTCCACTTGGCCTAGTACCGGCCAGCGGGTCCTAATTCACAGTTTTTCTGGCCTCATAAAATCGTGGGTCCAGGGCCAGAGACAACGAGGCTGAGTCGGGCTGAGTATGCTAAACTAGAGAGAGCGTCGCTGGCAAGGGGGATACAACTACAACAAGATGGACATATTTGACCGTGATTTAATTGTAATACACGTTTCAAAATGATGCCGAAGTAACAACATACTGATACCGGTTAGTAAAAACCATGAATTAATGCTTTGTCAAGTCTGCAGACAGACGGCAGGCGAAAAAACCTTTTAAAATGCTTGTTTTCTAAATGGAGATTGGCTAAGCTAACGCAGTATATGCTCCGACCGTCCACACTCACAACAACGGCCTATACAGACATAAATAAAGCAGCGACTGTATTCACCATGACACAGGCAGTCTGTGGTTTGTACTTGTTTAACTTTTGTCTAGTTTCTGAACATATATGAGGAGCTGTGAGCTCTGAGTGCTAACAGCTAACGGCTGTGTTGTTTTTCTGGGGTCCTCTGAAGATCACGTCACGGCTCCGCCTACACTGCGTTACTATAGATACTGCCCCAGTTCCTAAACTGTAATGGAAATGCGCCATAAAGTGAGCCAGTCCTAACGAGGCCCAGCCATACCGAGCGGGGCCGAGCGAGGCCGTGTAGTGGAAACGCGCCATTAGAGCCAATATAATCGAAGGGGGAGGCCCCCACACACACACGTTGTGAAGAGAAAAGGTGGGGGCTGCGCGCATGTAATTTTGCATCAGAGTGGACCGATGTCTCGCTCTGACATTTGGAAACGAAAAAGCAGTTTTATTGCTTATGGATTATCAGAAATAATTTCAAAGAGTACACAGACACATTGGATTAACCTATGGATTAACTGCAGCATCGTTTTTTTATCGTTTTAATGCCATTGAAGACCAGTTTTGACCAAGGTAAGCCATGTTAGCGTTTCTAGCTACCTATAGCTCCACATGTTATGATGTACGCTTTCGTTTATAGCGTCGCAAATGTTTATCACTGAGTGTTGAGGTGGGCACCAAACGATTCTGTGTCTCCAGGACACCCAAAACGAGTGGTTGGCTGTGCATCTAGGATAAGTAATAAGGGAGTTATTGTGAGTTTAGTTGCAGAGATAGGTTACATTTTTTTCGCTCGTGGCTAATTCAGAGGCTGAGTGTTAGCATTGTGGGTTTTTTTTGGAAAAAAAAATTAAAAAGATCAGTTGGCTGAGTTTCTTCCCGTTACATGGATATAAAACATTCATAGTTTATTAAATATTAAGATTCCTTAGACGTTGTTTCCTGCAAATGACGCGTTTATCCGCCCGGTACCGGGGGGATGGTGCGTAACAGGTTAAGAATCTTGTTGCAATTGTTTAAAAGTTTGAATGACCGTAATAAACGGACCTTTGTCTTATTGAAAAAAAAGTTTTGGACCTTTAAGATTTGTATTTGAGTACCCCTGATCTAGAGAATTCGAACGGCACTTATCATGGCTGCCACTGAGGGACTTCCGGGTCATTTCACTCCGTTAGGAAGGTTCCTACACTGATAAAAGTAAAACATAGTGGTTGTTCGTTTAACCTGTTAAGCACCAAGCCTGTTTTTCATGTTTCAGGCTCGAAAATGACATGCCCAAAACAAATGACTACAACTTAACTTCTAAAAGGGTTATATGAATAATTTCTTTTATCAAAGCAAGGTTACATCTGTGAGTTGGATGTAGAAGTGTCAGAATCAATATAAATGTTTTTTATTTTAAAGAAAATTCAGATTTTACATAGTAAAAAACTGTAAATTATAGTGTCCGTCCAAAGACTATTTTTTACAGATAGTGAAAACTACCCTTGGATGATGGGTTAGTAGACTAAAAGCTTTATGAATCCAAAGTACAACATATAATAAGTACCCTGTATCAAGATTGATGCAAAACAAGTGACATTTGACCTTTTTAGAGAGGTTTAGCCAACACCACCCCACCTTTGAGGTGATTTGGGTGAAAATGTTTTTTTTTCCATATCTCTGGCCCCCCTTGGTCGATTTGGATGGTTGACACCTCTTTCTGACCGTTAGAGCCAATAGAATCAAAGGGGGAGGCTCCCACACACACACATTGTGAAGAGAAAAGGTGGGGGCTGCGCGCATGTAAATGTGCAGCAGAGTGAAGGATTTCTAGCTCTGGCATTTGGAAACGAAAAAGCAGTTTTATTGCTTATGGATTATCCGAAATAATTTCAAAGAGTACACAGACACATTGGATTAACCTATGGATTAACTGCAGCATCGTTTTTTTATCGTTTTAATGCCATTGAAGACCAGTTTTGACCAAGGTAAGCCATGTTAGCGTTTCTAGCTACTTAGCTCCACATGTTATGATGTACGCTTTCGTTTATAGCGTCGCAAATGTTTATCACTGAGTGTTGAGGTGGGCACCACTAGATTCAGTGTCTCCAGGACACCAAAAACGAGTGGTTGGCTGTGCATCTAGGATAAGTAATAAGGGAGTTATTGTGAGTTTAAGTGCCGTTTTAGGTTACATTTTTTCGCTCGTGGCTAATTCAGAGGCTGAGTGTTAGCATTGTGGTTTTTTTTTAATTATTTTTTTAAAAAGATCAGTTAGCTGAGTTTCTTCCCGTTACATGGATATAAAACATTCATAGTTTTATTAAATATTAAGATTCCTTAGATGTTGTTTCCTGCAAATGACGCGTTTATCCGCCCGGTACCGGGCGGATGGTGCGTAACAGGTTAATGTGTTTATTCTCACTCAAAGAATTAAAAATTATTAGTTTGATTATTTAAACTAATATTCCTGATTTATATTTATGGTTGAACCTATTGTTTTATATTGATAGAATATAAACTGACAGAAGGACATTGAAACTGAAACCATTCATTTGTTCAATGTAGTTTTATTAGATCAAGCTTCATTTGCGCATGCGCATTGATGACACCGCACACAGAATATTCTGGCAGTACACTCGCTGTCTTTCGCAGTTCGGTGGAGGTAACCCAATGTAACCAGCAGACTTCATCCGCCTCTATCCAGCCTTTGACACTTGGAAAACGAGCACATGTGATACTGGTAAGGATAAAATAATATTGATATATATATAGTATTTCACATACCCGAAACGTTAACGTTTGTCTGAGTATATCTTCCGTTGACTCTGGCCGTGACTCCGACCGGCTGTTGATAGCCCTTATAAGCTAACGCTAGCATGCTTTATTCAGACATTAGCTTTAGCCTTTAGCCCGCTTGGAGTTATGGCTGGCTAACGTTACTAAAGTCCGGTAGCTCAGTTAAGAAAAGATAACGTTATTTATGGGAAACGTTAGCCTCTGGCAGTGACTCTGACTGAGTAGGCCGTAAAAGCTTGCGCTAACGTTTAGCATGTGCTAACGTTTAGCATGTGCTAACGTTTAGCATGCTTTATTCAGACCACGCATTATCCAGTGAAGAACACTCAGCAGAGCATATACTTCTCAACTCGCTAACACAACATTAACTGTAACGTTAAATGTTCTTATCTGAGCTAGCGGACTGTAAACACACTACCCACCCATGACTCCAATTCGACTAAAGGCTAAAGTCAATGTCTGAATAAAGCATGCTAACGTTAGTGTTAGCGTGTACGGTCTACCAGCGCTCGGCATGAGTCACGGCCAGATTCAAAGGCAGATATACTCAGACAAACATTAACGTATCAACTTTAACTTTTCTTAACTGAGGCTTGGTGGCCTGTAAACAGTATGAACAGGCGGGCTGCGTGTTTTCTATTATAAATAGATAGATAAGACTATGAATTTGTGTTTATTACCAGAGTAGAAATGTTGGTGTTAAACGTCAATTTAAGGAGTAAGCGGGCTTCTTTCATATTGACGAGAGACTTATATTTGAATTTTCGAGTTCAATTGATAAAGATACGGGAGTCTTTATATCATGATATAGATATAGATATAGATATATATATCTATATATATATATATATATATATATCTATATATCTATAGATATATATATAGATATCTATCTATCTCTATAGATATATATCTATAGATATATATCTATAGATATATATCTATAGATATATATCTATAGATATATATCTATAGATATATATCTATAGATATATATCTATAGATATAGATAGATAGATAGATAGATAGATAGATATATATAGATATATCTATATATATATAGATATATATATATAGATATATCTATATCTATATAGATATAGATATCTAGATATATCTAGATATATCTAGATATATCTAGATATATCTAGATATATCTAGATATATCTAGATATATCTAGATATATAGATAGATAGATAGATAGATAGATAGATAGATAGATAGATAGATAGATAGATAGATAGATAGATAGATAGATAGATAGATAGATAGATAGATAGATAGATAGATAGATCTATCTATCTATCTATCTATCTATATATATATATATATATATATATATATAGATAGATAGATAGATAGATAGATATATATATCAGATAGATAGATAGATAGATATATATATATATATAGATATATATCAGATAGATAGATAGATAGATAGATATATATATATATATATAGATATATATATATATATATATATATGATATATATATGATATATATATATATCATATATATATATATATATATAGAGAACTTTCCTTTTTTCATCTATCCAGTATAATCTTGTATTTTATAAAAGGTAGCTGCAAACTTGGGGAAACTTTTGCGCCTCAGGCCTGTTGAACTACACTCTGTGGTCCTCATCCATTTCCCTTTGTTTTGCATGATATGCAGGAAACTGAGGCTGGAGAACTGGAGCAGGCAACAATGGCAATCTTTGTCACTGGGAAAGAGGATCAGTTTCATCCACCCAAAGACGTCAAGATTCTCATCAAAGGAACAGAGGTCCTCAACGGCTTGCCATGCTCTTCGGGCTCATATACGCACTGAACCTAAAATATCCTAAAGAACTGCAATCCACTTTTGAAGTTGTGCAAAAAGTCCTGATGGAGCTTGAGGGAAAAAAGATGAGCACAGAAGTGAATAGACTGAGAACCCAGCTGTTCATCCCAGAGTAGACACTTTGTTGCACTCACTCACATGCAGTTACCATTGTTCTTACATGGTAATGTTTCTAAAACCAAGGTTTTATATAATTAAGATTACGGATGCTCCGATCGATCGGCCGTCGATCGATATCGGCCGATACTCACTCTCTGCCGATCGATCGGTGCTCGAAAATGACAATAAAATAGCGGTATGCAACGTGTGTGAAGCAGAAATCCTGCAGCTCCACCCGCTGTGATGGACCAGTGAGCGGAGCAAAACACACACGAAGAGTTAGACTAGCTATTTTATCTACCTCTGGAACAAGCTAAACTAGTTATAAATATATTTATTCTTCACTGTCGGGTCACTCATTACTGGATCAGTGAGCTGCATGAGACTGATACTGACAGGCTGTCAGGAGAGAGAGAGAGAGAGGGGGAGAGAGGAAAAGAGAGCGCTTCCGCTCATTTCTCCCGTGTTATTATCCAAAGTTAATGTAAACTTGAATAATGTACTTCATTTGAATGTAATAATTATGTTGGTTGTTGATTGTGGAAGCGCCAGTGAATGAGCCCCATTAACTGAGTTTTAAACATCACTTTAAATGGAAGATCCCCATAGGCCCCGCCCACTCGATCGGATCGGCGATTGGCCGATACTGATTCCGGCGATCGGCCCCAAAATTGGCAATCGGAGCATCCCTAATTAAGATGTTAGTGTTTGGAGTTTACACATGTAGGCACTCTAGTGTACATAAAATGTGCAGTTGAATTTCCAAAAAAAATCTGAATCATTTTTCTAAGATTTTGGTGTTTGGAAGTTGCATTAACCTGTTAAGCCCGAGAGACCCCGGTACCGGGGCCCTCCCGCAACATCTTGCAGGAAACAGTGTCTGAGGGCATGTTCATTTAATAAACTATGAATGTTTTATATCCATGTAATGGGTAGAAACTCATCTAACAGATCATTTATTTTTTTTTTTAAAAAGAAAACCCACAATGCTAACACTGAGCCTCTGAATTAGCAACGAGCGAAAAATGCTAACAGATTACTGCACCGAAAATCACTCACAAAACCTTATTATTTATCTTTTCTCCACATCCATGACATTGATTCACATCGTGAGGTGACACAGAATCAATGGGTACCCTCATTATCACTGAATTATACGAATTTGCGACGTTATAAACAAAAACAGACATCAAAACAGGTGACGCTAGGTAGCTAAAAATGCTAACATTCTTACCTTGGCTCTGTAGTCTCTCCAAAGTGGTCTTCAATGGCATTAAAACGATAAAAACGCTGCTGAAGTTAATCCATAGGTTAATCCAATGTGTCTGTGTCCCTTTGAAATGATTTCTGATAATCCATGAGCAATAAAACGGATAATCCATGCTATTCCGTTTCTAGATGTCAGAGCTAGAATGTAGCTTCACTCTAATGCAAAATTACATGCGCAAAGCCCCCACCTTTTTGTTTCACAATGAGTGTGTGTGGGGGACTCCCCCTTCGATTCTATTGGCTCTAACGGTCAGAAAGAGGTGTCAACCATCAAAATCGACCAATGGGTTCCAGAGATATGAAAAAAAAAAACATTTCCACCCAAATCACCTCAGAGGTGGAGTGTTTTTGGCTAAACCTCTCTAAAAAGGTCACATGTCACTTGTTTTGCATCAATCTTGATACAGGGTACTTATTATATGTTGTACTTTGGATCCCTAAAGCTTTTAGTCTACCTTACCATCATCCAAGGGTGGTTTTCACTATAAGTAAAAAAGAATTTTTGGACGGACACTATAATTTACAGTTTTTTACTATGTAAAATCTGAATTTTCTTTAACATAAAAAACATCTATATTGATTCTGACTTTTCTACATCCAACTCACAGGTTTATCATTACTTTGAGAAAAAAGATTATTAATGTAACCCTTTTAGAAGGGAAGATATGGTCATTTGTTCTGGGAATGGCATTTTCGAGCCTGAGACCTGAAAAACAGGCTCAGGGCTTAACAGGTTAACATGGAAGTCAATGGGACGACTCAAATCCTCTTTAACTACACCTTACGCCAAATGCTTCTCCTTCCACATACTTTCAGCTAGAGACTTCATTCCAACTTTAAAATGATCACAAGACCTTCAGTTATAAAACTTGTTATTCAGATTCAGACACTTTTTGAGATATTTAACTTAGTTTGGAGCTTGGTAGAGAGGCCTTTTTCAGATTTTAACATTAGTGTGGATTGAGCAGCTCGTTAAGTCTAGAGTGCTTTGATCTCAAAACAGAGTGGAGGAGTGCTTGAAATTCTCCCAAAAAAATGTTTTAAGCCTGCCATATTTCCCAAACCCTACACTCCTCAGACATAATTTTTCATGAAAAACTTAGGAAAACCTCTCCTAGGTTGGAAAATTAAAAAAAATAAGAAAAAATATTAAACAAAATGCCTCTTGAGGGCATGAAGAGACAAAAACTCTCCTTCAGAACAAATGGAAAGGCTCTCCTTTCACAGCACATCTCCATGGTAACCTTTGATCTCTGGGCTTACACACATAGGTGTTTGTAAACATTGATTCACTACTGCTTACATTTAATATCTAACTCCTTCAGCCTACTTGCAGCTGCACAAACCATTCAACTATTAACTAATTCAGCTATTTCAGGACATTGAGGATATACATTTAGTTGTTTATACCTTTTTTAAACATTTTCTTTTAAATATTAAGCTTCTTCACTATTTTTCCTACTCTTTTGGTTTAATATTTCACTTTCAAGTTTTCAACAAAGTCATTGCAATGCATTTGAGCTGTAACAATTTTATTCAAATCATTTCACTTTTCTGCATTTCTCCGCTAAGTTCAGCAACACACTTACTTGGTTTTTGTAGCTAAAAGCAGCTACCATTCAGCTAATAAAATATTCAGCTTTTTCTGCATTTTCAGCTAAATTCAGCCACAAATGTTCACAGTTTACAGCATTCACACGCATTTTCTGCAGGAAATGCATTTTCTAGTTCTTCCTCTTCTAATTATGTCAACCAATACTTTGGCTCTCAATAACTTCAGCATACTTTCAGCTACAGAAACCATTCAAATATCAAACTATTCTGCCTGTTCAGCAATCGATGGGAAATTTTCAACTTTTTCAAAATATTTCATACTTTTTGAAATATTCAGCTTTTTAAACTCTTTTTTTAACATGGAAGTCAATGGGAGGAACCTTCAAATCCTCTTTTAACTACACCTTACGCCAAATGCTTCTCCTTCCACATACTTTACGCTAGAGACTTCATTCCAACTTTAAAATGATCACAAGACCTTCAGCTATACAAATTTTACTTTGATATCTTTTACACTTTTTGAGATATTTAACTTAGTTTGGAGCTTGGTAAAGAGGCTTTCTTCAGATTTTAACATTAGTGTGGATTGAGCAGCTCGTTAAGTCTAGAGTGCTTTGATCTCAAAACAGAGTGGAGGACAGGTTGAAATTCACCCAAAAAAATGTTTTAAACCTGCCATAATTCCCATGGTAGAAGAAGAGTACCATGTGGTTATAAAGGGATGGACATGGTCTGCAACAGCTCAGGTAGGCTGGCTAGCAATCTAAGGCCAGTAAAGTGAAAAGGAAGACCTTCAAGCAAGTGCTATCTCCCGGATGCTGGATTCCTCCTGCATTGTCACCCACGGCAACGAGGCCAGCACGACAGCTGCAGAAATCCACGGCAGGTAGAGCAGACATACTCACCACAGTAAGAGTAACCACGTCACAAACATGGAGAGTGAAGCGCCAGAGAATCAGTCCGTTTCATCCAAGTCATCAAATGTGTCAAGAGCAAGTATGGCAGCCACTAAAGCCCGCGCTAAAGCTGAAGCCGCACAAGCAAGAGCTGCATTTGCAAGCAAAGAAATAGAATTAAAGATAGAAAAGGCCCGTCTAGAAGCCACACTAGATGCCCTGGAGAGAGAGGGCGAAGCAGAGGCTGCTAGGGCCGAAGCAGCTGTAATGGAGGCTGCAGTAGCAAATCTGGAGCCATCAGAAATAGAGCATAGACCACCTTTGCTACCAACACAAAATTCAAAACAGCGCACCGAAGAGTACGTTAGTCAGCACACAGACACAAGTGCTAGTGGACAGCTACATGCAGTAAAAGAGAGAGCGAGAGTTAAAGAGGAGATGTTAAGGTTCGGCAAAAGGTAGGACCCAAATGCAGATTAAAAGGGAAGCGGGTTTCAAAACAAAAGTGAGCTTTAATAAAAAAGCTGATGAACGTAAATAACATCGCATGAAACACATAGGTAGCACAAAAACTGACCGTGACCAACATGGAGGGAGACAGGAGAGACAATGAACCGACCAGGCACACAGGGGAAGACAAGACTAAATACAGAGAGGGGTAATCACAAGACAAGACACAGCTGGGGTAAGGGAGGCAGAAACACAAGGGCAACAGGTGAACACAATCAGACAATCAGACACACCAGGGAAACTAACGACAGGAAGGCAAACACAGGAAGAAGGATCAGACAAGACACAAGGAGGAAAACATTTCAAAATAAAAGGTGGAAAATGAAAACAATCCAAAACCGTGACAGAACCCCCCCCTCAAGGGACGGATTCCAGACGTCCCAAAAAACAGAGTCCAACATTTCCAAAAGTGTGGGTGGAGGGGGTCCGGAGGACGGGTCTGGATCGACAGCCCAGAGGCACAGCGGAGGACCCGGAAGGGGTCTCGGGCGGACGGCCCGGGGGAAAGGCAGAGATCAAGGAGGGGGTCTCGGGCGGACGGCCTGGGGGAAAGGCAGAGTTCAAAAAGGGGCGAAGACCACAGCGGGCGAACTCAGGGGGCCGGGCATGAGAGCAAAGGCAGCGGCTGAAAGAGTCAGGAGGCCGGGCTCGAGGGCGAAGGCCACGGCTGGGGAAATCAGGGGGCCGGGCTCGAGGGCGAAGGCCGCGGCACTCAGGGGGCCGGGCTGGAGGGCGAAGGCAGTGGCTGGAAGAGTCAGGGGGCCGAGGGCGAAGACCGTGGCTGGGGAACTCAGGGGGCCGGGCTCGAGGGCGAAGACCGCGGCACTCAGGGGGCCGGGCTCGAGGGCGAACAAGAAGGCGGCGACGGGACAACCCCGGAGGACGAGCAGGAAGGCGCCGACGGGACAGCTCCGGAGGACGAGCAGGAAGGCGCCGACGGGACAGCTCCGGAGGCCGGGCAGGAAGGCACTGACGGGACAGCTCCGGAGGACGGGCAGGAAGGCGCTGACGGGACAGCTCCGGAGGCCGGGCAGGACCCGTTGTCGGCCAGACAGGAACCGGAGCCGACGGAACAGGCGTAGACGGGATCCTGGACATGACATGGACTGGTGTCAATGGGACCCCGGATGGAGCAAGGGCTGGTGTCGACTGGACCCCCAACGGAACAGGACACAGAGTTGGCAGGACCCCCGGTGAAACAGGTGTCGGCGGGACCTCCAACAGGACAGGACACAGAGTTGGCAGGACCCCCGGCGGGACAGGTGTCGGCGGGACCCCCAACAGAACAGAACATGGTGTAGGCAGGAAATCTGGCGGAGCAGGTGTCGGCGGGACCTCCAACATCACAGGACATAGGGTTGGCAGGACCCCCGGCAGAAGAGTAGTCGGCGGGACCTCCAACATCACAGGACATAGGGTAGGCGTCGGCCGTAGAGCCAACAGGACACGGGGGGCTGGCGTCGGCCGGAGAGCCAACAGGAGACGAGGTGCTGGAGTCGGCCGGACCACCGACAGGACACGAGGGGCTGGAGTGGGCCGAACCACTGACAAAACACGGGGGGCTGGCGTCGGCCGGGGAGCCAGTACTGGAGCCGAAACTGAAGCCGGAACCATGGCTGCTGGGGCCAGAAATGAGGCTGAAACCATGGCTGCTGGGGCCAGAACTGGGGCTGGAACCATGGCTGCTGGGACCAGAACTGGAGCTGGAACCACTGGAGCACGGGCTGGAATCTTGGTCTTGCGTCTCCTAGAGATTCTTTGGAGGATCTGTGGGCCTCCCAAGGCCTGGTCATACCCCAGGAAAGGGTTAGAGGCTTCGGACAAGTCCTCAGGACTACTTGTGAAAAGTTGTAGCCACTCAGGCAACATGCTCCTAAGCCAGGGCTGGCGAGCAACCTCCTGACGTGCCTCCTTCAACGCAGCCTCTCTACCACGTCTAGAAGAGGCGCCATTCCAAGTATAAAAAATGTACTCCAGAGAGTACCCAAGACATTCTGCCTGTAGAGCAAAACGATCCGAGTCTGCTGAGTCCAAAGCTGGTCGGTTCATTCTGTTAAGGTTCGGCAAAAGGTAGGACCCAAATGCAGATTAAAAGGGAAGCGGGTTTCAAAACAAAAGTGAGCTTTAATAAAAAAGCTGATGAACGTAAATAACATCGCATGAAACACATAGGTAGCACAAAAACTGACCGTGACCAACATGGAGGGAGACAGGAGAGACAATGAACCGACCAGGCACACAGGTCCAGGCACAATGGCACAATGTTTTGAAAACATTTCAAAATAAAAGGTGGAAAATGAAAACAATCCAAAACCGTGACAGGAGAGCCCCATGTTACATGTATATTCCCATCCCCAAGCATCAGGCGATGAGTTAAAGGAAAAATCTCCAGCATCAGAGTATCGCATACTATCCAGCTACCCAGAAGATGTTCCCCCTGACATAAAGAGACAATATATTCCTAACCCACAGACCCAATTGCAGCATCATCCCCCAAGTCACATCAACTTCCCACGCTACTCCAGTCATCGTAACGACAACATGCCCTCTACAACACGTCACTCCAGTGACACCTCACTTGATCTCGCCAAATATCTGGCACGCAGCCAGCTCGTGTCATCCGGGCTTACAAGGTTCGACGATCGGCCGGAGAATTATTTAGCTTGGAAATCATCGTTCCTCAACACCATCAAAGGCTTAGATCTCACAGCTGGAGAAGAGTTGGATCTGTTAATCAAATGGCTTGGGAGGGATTCAGCAGAGCAGGCACGGCGTATTAAGTCAGTAAATGTGAGAAATCTTCCTGCTGGATTAGACCTCATATGGGAGAGGTTCGAGGAGACCTATGGGTCGCCAGAAGCTATAGAAAACGCCCTTTTTACAAAAATAGAGGACTTTCCAAAAATGACAGCTAAAGACAGCCAAAAGCTTCGTGAGTTAGGTGATCTGCTGACAGAGCTAGAAGCTGCAAAACTAGATGGCTACCTTCCAGGGCTCTCATACCTTGATACTGCAAGAGGTGTCAACCCCATTGTGCAGAAGCTGCCGTGGAGACTACAGGAAAAATGGATGATGAGGGGATCTAGCTATAAAAGGGAATTTCGGGTATCTTACCCCCCTTTTTCCTTTTTCACAAAGTTTGTGCGCACAGAAGCCCAAGCACGCAACGACCCCAGCTTTAATCTCCACTCAACTTTCACGCCACAAAACAAAAACCACAGATTTGAGAGTAACAGTAAACCAGTCTCTGTTCATAAAACAGATATCTCATCCTCATCCACCTCTCCTTTTGCAGACTGCCAGAGCAAAAACATAGAAGACCCAGATAAACAATGCCCCATACATCACAAACCCCACCCACTTAAAAAATGTAGAGGATTCAGAGAAATGCCTCTGGAAAGCAGGAAGAGTTTCCTAAAACAGCATTTGATCTGTTTCAAGTGTTGTGCATCCACTAAGCATGTGGCAAGAAACTGTGAAGCGAACATTAAATGCTCAGAATGTGACAGTGACAGGCATCCAGCCGCCCTCCATCCAGGCCCCCCTCAGTGGTACTCCAAGCCATCTCCTCCTCCGTCACAGCATGGCGGGGAGGAGGAAGACTCTCCCGACTCTAACGTCACATCAAAATGCACAGAGGTATGTGGAAAAGGTTTTAGCGAGAAATCATGCTCCAAAATTTGCCTCGTGAACGTTTACCCTAACGGAAGCCACGATGAGAGCAAGAAGATGTACGCCATACAGGACGACCAAAGCAATAGGTCATTGGCACGGTCTGAGTTTTTTGAGACATTTAGCATCGAAGGCACCACAGCTCCTTACACATTAAAAACATGCTCCGGAGTAGCTGAAACATCAGGCAGGCGAGCAGCTGGCTTCACTATAGGATCTGCAAGACGGTAAGACAAGCATTCCACTACCCACTTTGATAGAGTGCAACATGGTCCCAAACAACCGAGATGAGATACCTACCCCTGCAGCTGCTCACAACCACAACCATCTCAAAGCTATAGCTCAGGAAATACCACCACTTGATCCTGGTGCTCAGATTATGTTGCTACTGGGGAGAGATATATTAAGAGTTCACAAAGTGCGTAGGCAATGCAACGGTCCCCACAACGCCCCATTTGCTCAGAAGCTCGACCTGGGCTGGGTTATAATCGGCGACGTATGCCTAGGCAGTGTACACAGGCCTACTGAGGTGACCAATATGAAGACCTTCATCTTAGAGAACGGCAGGCCTAGCCATCTAAGTCCATGTGAGAACCACATTAAAGTCAAGGAGAATTTCTCCTCAAACCAGCAGCAGCTCCTCAACCACGCTCTACAGAGAAACCAACCACACAGCATAACCCGTGAAAGCTTTGGCCAGTCAGTCTTTCGTCAAACTAAAGACGACAATAAACTTGCACCTTCGATGGATGACCTATCTTTCCTCAGTATAATGGAAAACGAGTTCTTCAAAGATTCTACCAACAGCTGGGTCGCACCACTGCCGTTTCGCAACCCACGCAGGCGCTTGCCCAACAACAGAGAGTACGCCATGAACCGCTACAAGTCACTACGCCGCACCTTGGAGAAACGTCCCGAGATGAAGTCTGACTTTGTTGCTTTCATGCAGAAGATCTTAGATAACCACCATGCAGAGCTGGCACCTCCTCTACAGGAAGGCAAGGGGTGCTGGTACCTCCCCTCATTCGGAGTCTACCACCCCCGAAAACCAGGGCAAATACGAGTTGTCTTCGACTCCAGTGCTCAGTTTGATGGAGTCTCCCTAAACGACGTGCTGCTCTCTGGACCAGATCTGAACAACAGCCTGTTAGGTGTCCTCATAAGATTCAGGAAAGACTCTGTGGCCGTCACAGCAGACATCCAACAAATGTTTCACTGCTTTCTGTTGCGTGAAGACTCCAGAGATTTTCTACGCTTCCTTTGGCATCGTGACAACGACATGAGCAAAGAGATTGTCGACTACAGAATGAGGGTGCATGTCTTTGGAAATAGCCCATCACCAGCAGTGGCTACCTATGGGCTCAGACGCGCGGCACGCGAAGAAGATGGGGAGTACGGCAACGAGATCCGACGATTTGTAGAGAGAGAATTCTACGTAGACGATGCCCTGAAGTCGTTCCCAACAGAGGAGGAAGCGGTAAGAGTCCTTCAGCAGGCATGAGAGATGTTAGCAGTCTCAAACCTTAGGCTCCACAAAATAGCCTCCAACAGAGCTGGAGTGCTGGATGCGTTCCCAGCCGAGGACCGGGCCAAGGACATTCAGAACCTCGACCTCTCTGTCGACGACTTGCCTGATCAACGCAGTCTTGGGGTGATATGGAACATCATGACGGACTCATTCATGTTTCACGTTACCGAGACTGAGAAGCCATACACACGAAGAGGTGTGCTTTCATCTGTAAACAGTCTCTTCGACCCTTTGGGCTTCCTGGCACCTGTAACGATCAAGGGACGACTGCTCCTCAGAGAGCTCTCAAGTAAAGCTAGTGAATGGGATCTTCCTCTTCCTGAGAGCATGCGTGACGAGTGGATAAAATGGCGAAACTCACTCCAAGATCTACAGGAACTACATGTCCCACGCACATACTCAACCACGGCCCCCTCCAAAGCCCTCCACACGGAGTTGTGTGTGTTTTCAGATGCTTCAGTTAAAGCCATCTCAGCTGTCGCCTACCTAACGGTGCGTCTACACAGCAGCGTTAAAAAAATCTTGAAACACTTCTGCCCATTCACTTTGAATGGGGTGACGCCACTTTCCCTCACTTTTCGCCGAAATGCATTGTGGGCAGGCGAGCGGAGATTTTCAGGATTTTCAGGATTCAAAGTTGAACAATGTTCAACTTTTGAGGCTGAGGTGGAAGCGTCAGCCAATCAAATCCCGTGTACGCAAATCTGACAGTTCAAGCTCTAGCCAATCAAACGGCGTGTATGCTGGGAGAGACATACCGCAGGTCATTTCCTCATATTCTAAAAAATGGAGGAGAAATTAGCGGTAGCGAATCAATCACCCGGTGCTTTATGACCAGACCTACCGGGATATAAACCGGAGGAGCCAGGCATGGAGGGAGGTGGCAGAGACAGTGGTATGTTTTCGCCTGTTTTGGGGAGTTTATATCCAGTTTACTTCAGGCTTTTTTGCTTCGTATGTCGCGGGCGGGAGATTCATGTGATTGGTTGTTCGCAAAAAATCCCCAAGCTTCAGATACGCCCACCTCCAAGATTTTTTTAACGCTGCTGTGTAGACGTACCGTAAGGGTCACCGATCATGATGAGCACACTGAAGTAGGGTTCATACTTGGCAAGGCAAAGCTGGCCCCGCAGCCTGAACTAACAATTCCCAGATTGGAGCTATGCGGCGCCGTCTTAGCCACTGAGATTGCAGAAGTCATCTTGGAAGAGATAGACCTGCGACCCGACTCAATCAGGTTTTTCACAGACAGCAAGGTCGTGTTGGGCTATATTCACAATCAGTCAAAACGCTTGTCTTTGTGAACAATAGAGTACAGCGCATCAGACAGTCCACCCAACTTGAACAATGGCATTACGTGCCGACCGAACAGAGCCCTACAGACCATGGCTCACGTTCCGTCGCTGCCTCAAAGCTCAGCAGCACCACGTGGCTTACAGGTCCCGCTTTCCTCCGTCTGCAGCCCAAGCAGCTCCCAGAAGAGCATGCCGTGTTCGACCTAATCGACCCAGGCTCAGATGTAGATATCCGCCCTGATGTAAACGTCCTCACCACCGTCATCTCTGAAAAAAGCATAGGCTCAAAGCGGTGGGAGCGATTCTCAAACTGGAAGGTCCTCGTCAAAGCAGTAGCTCATCTGCATCACATTGCTCACTGCTTCACCCATGCAGCAGACGTCGGCGACTGTGTCGGCTGGCACGTCTGTAATCAAGTCAAAACCAAGGTCTTCTTAAGACCCATTTCAGAACTGGTCTACATTATTTCGTCAGATCAAGCTGTTTAGTTGTGTGTATTGGTCTCTTATGGCACATTTCCACTACACGGTCGGCCTCGGCCACGCTCGGTACGGCTCGGTACGGCTTGGCCTTAACAGGGCCGACTCACTTCATGCTGCGCTTCCATTACAGTTTAGGAACTGGGGTAGTTACTATAGTAACGCAGTGTAGGCGGAGCCGTGACGTCATCTTCAATGAGAACTCCAGAAACACAACACAGCCGTTAGCTGTTAGCACTCAGAGCTCACAGCTCCTTATATATGTTCAGAAACTCGACAAAAGTTAAACAAGTACACACCACAGACTGCCTGTGTCATGGTGAATACAGTCGCTGCTTTATTTATGTCTGTATAGGCCGTTGTTGTGAGTGTGGACGGTCGGAGCATATACTGCGTTAGCTTAGCCAATCTCCATCTAGAAAAAGACGCATTTTAAAAGGTTTTTCGCCTGCCGTCTGTCTGCAGACTTGACAAAGCATTAATTCATGGTTTTTACTAACCGGTATCAGTATGTTGTTACTTCGGCATCATTTTGAAACGTGTATTACAATTAAATCACGGTCAAATATGTCCATCTTGTTGTAGTTGTAGCCCCCTTGCCAGCGCTCCTCTCTCTAGTTTAGCATACTCAGCCCAACTCAGCCCTGTTTGTTGGCCTCGATAGAACCACAATTTTCTCGGGCCAGAAAAGACGTGAAAAAGTGGCCCCGGGCCGGGCCGGGCCGAAACTAGGCCTAGTGGAAGCGCAACCAAAAACGGGCACGGCACGACACGGCACGCTTAAAGCGAGCTCCGCGCTGTAGTGGAACTGCGCCATTAGAGAGACCAGGCGGGGAGTGTTCTGGCTCGGCCAACTATGTTGTGTGTTATAGTGACTCCTTCTGGTGACTTCCCGTACAGCATGAAGCAGTTCTTTTTAGTTCCCATGTGACAGGAAGTTAGCCTGTTAGACATTTCAGAATAGCATGTGTGCTCCAGCGATGCCCGTTTATCCTGTGCCATCCATTGTTCATAGTAGAGATGGCAAATCCGGATCATTTTACGGACTCAGGGTCTTCTGAGTCAGTCATTGAAGAGATCCGGATCATACGAGTCATTTGAGTCATATGAGTCAGCATGACCAAGACCGTAGAAATCCTATTGGTGAAACCGAAAAGTTGTTGCATTTCACGAGCATATTATTATTCCATATATTTTGAATATATATATATATTTGTATATATATATATATATAATATCTGCTTGTATATTTTCTATTTCGACATGTATATTTTATTTTTATTTCTATTCTTGTATATTTTGTAGTTTTGTTTTATTGTAAAATGCCTTTTATGCTGCTGTAACAACAACAATTTCCCAATTTGGGATCAATAAAGTACTATCTATCTATCTATTAAACTGACGTTATAATTAACCTCCGCTACACAGTGTATTTTGCTTTAATAAAAAATGTTGATCACAAAAAAAAGGGTTATTTTGCGATTTGGCAAATCTGAGTCTGCTCGTGCATGAGGACGAGTCTGCTGGATCTGCTGCTATATACGGCTCCGAGTCCGCACGAGTCTGCTCTGCTGTGTGTTGCACACACAGTGAGTCAGGATTTGCGAATCCGAGTCTGCTGTGGACTCGTGCATGACGACGAGTCTGCTGGATCTCTGGATCTGCTGCTATATGGTTACGGCTCCGAGTCCGCACGAGTCTGATCCGCTGTGTGTTGCAGCGAGTCAGGATTTGCGAATCTGCGAATCTGCGAATCCGAGTCTGCTGTGTGGACTCGTGCATGACGACGAGTCTGCTGGATCTCTGGATCTGCTGCCAAAATACGGCTCTGAGTCCGCACGAGTCTGCTGTGTGTTGCAGCGAGTCAGGATTTGCGAATCTGCGAATCTGCGAATCTGCGAGTCTGCTGTTGGAGCCGTCGGCTCCTCTGAGTCCCCACGAGTCTGCAGGAAGTTTCACTGATCCACGTCCCCTCCCCTGAGCCAAACGATCACTTCTGGCAGCTATCCTGTATACTTGCTAAAGGGTAGGTAGATGGACTTGGGGTACGTTGTAATGTGATTTTACATGTTATAAAGAGAGTAGCGAGTGACGCAATTTATAGTTTTAATTTGTACGTCACACCAAGTGTGGGACTCAAGGACTCGGGTTAATGGAGAGGGGAGACTCGTCATGACCAGCTCATTTCTAGGATCCGGGTTAATGATCCGGATGAATCAGGACTCGCCCATCTCTAGTTCATAGCCCTTGAGAAGGCATTTCCTGTAAGTTTTTATGTTTCTACATTATATATCTTTACCTTGAGTGCATTATTGTGATCATTGATCCCAGCTGACATTCTGTAGTTGCTGTATATGCAATATAGCCCAAACATTGCATCTGTACTTTGGCACTGACCTAATTTCATGCCGTCTTGGATATCTATCTACGTATATGTAATTACTATGTCATGTAGTTGATATTTACAATTGCTCTTGTTTCTGTATTCTTTCAGTTTCACACTGCTTGCTTAGTAAAGCTTCAAAACATCACCTCGTGGTCCTGAGTTTTACTATGTGAGAGTGTTTATCTCGCTGGTTAACCGAGAAGGAGATTTCGGCGAGGCCAGTAAAATATGTGTTGCTGTTTGATGTCTGGACCGTTGAGTAAAAAGGACCGCAGCTCCGTGTTGAGGGTTTCTGCCCCGTTACTTCTCTGCTGTTTTCTTCCCTCTTGTCTTTTCATTTTCTTCGCTGGGGACTCATCAGCCACTCATTCATCCAAATTACTGTGCTCTCCAAATATATTACAATTCATTTTAAAATCCTCCATGTTGCACTCAGACGGTAGACAACGGAAAACTAAAGACAAGCAAACAGTTTGAAAAGGAAACTGCATGCAGTTTGCTTTTCGGCCAACTGTATCAGTTAAATCGACCGGACTTCTTTCTGCAGATGTGAGCGTCCTTAATAAGTCCTTGACAGCGGTCTGTACTACTGGATTAACAACGTGTCACGTGTTCTGAATTGACCAATCAGAATCGAGTATTCAACTAAGCCATGTAATAAGGGTGTAATACGGGTGTAGTAGGGGTAGATTTATGTGTAATGTGGGTGTATATGCGATGTAGAAACAGTGTAATATAGGTGTTACATGGGTAAAATAATGGTTTAATACGGGTGTAATAATGGTGTAACTTTGGTGTAATGGGGTGTATAAGTGTGTAATATGGGTGTAATAACAGTGTAATAGGGATTTAATAATAGTCTATTTACGGTGTTATATGGTTGTAATATTTGTGGTATATAGGTCTAATATTGGGTGCTATATGGGTCTTATAACAGTGTAATACAGGTGTAATCATAGTGTCATAGGGCTGTTTTAATCTGTAATTGGGGTAATAATAATGTAATATAGGTGTTACATTGGTGTAATATGGGTCTAGTAACAGTGTGATATGAGTGTAACATGCATATAATAAGTGTGTAATAATGGTGTAACATGGGTGTAGATGGGGTGTATTTATGTGTAATGTGGGTGTAATAACAGTGTATTTGTGGTGTAGAACCAGTGTAATATAAGTGTTAAATGGGTGTAATAAGGGTCTAATAACAGTGGAATATGAGTGTAACATGGGTAAAATGATGGTGTCATACGGGTGTAATAATGGCGTAACTTGGGTGTAATAGGGGTGTATAACTGTGTAATATGGGTGTAATTACAGTGTAATAGGGGTTCGATAACAGTGTGTTTACGGTGTAATATGGTTGTATTATTTGTGTTCCATAGGTCTAATATTGATGTTACATGGGTGCTATATGGGTCTTATAACAGTGTAATATAGGTGAAATAATTGTGTAACATAGGTACAATATGGTTGTTAATACAGGTGTAATCATAGTGTCATAGGGGTGTTTTACAGTCTGATTACAGTGTAATAACAATGTAATATATGTGTTACATGGGTGTAATATGGGTTTAATAACAATGTAATATGAGTGAAATAATGGTGTATCACAGGTGTAATAGGGGTGTATCAATTTGTAATATGGGTGTAATAACTGATATATGGGTGTAATAGGGGTTAGTAGCAGTGTAATTATGGCGTCACATGGGTGTAATATTTGTGTTAAATAGATCTAATATTGGTGTTACATGGGTTCAGTATGGGTCTTATAACAGTGTAATAATAGTTAGATGGTTATAATATGGGTGCAATACGGGTGTAATAATTGTGTATCATGGGTGTAGTAGGGGTGTATTAATGTGTAATGTGGGTATTATAACAGTGTAATTCCGGTGTAATAACAGGATTAAGTATTTAAGCAAAGGTACTTAGTTACTTTCGCCCACTGCCCATTACTGGATTCATATATTTAGAGATTAGAGGTTGAATAATAACGACATCTTATGTTACAGAAAATTCAGACACGCTCTGAGTTATCTTTAGTTTTATTTGCAGAAGCAGAGTAAAGATGTTCCATCACATGAACACAAGCCGGATTGTCGTCAGGATGGAGCTGCGGCTGATGAAGAGGAAGGAGAAACTCTTCATCAGTTTTCAATTGTCTCCTCGATGACGTTTGTGATGACGGTGGTGGTCGTGGTGTTCGAAGTGTCCAAGGAGGAGGAGGAGAGAGAGGAGGAGAGAGAGGAGGAGAGAGCGGAGGAGGAGAGAGCGGAGGAGGAGAGAGAGGAGGAGGAGAGAGCGGAGGAGGAGAGAGCGGAGAAGGAGAGAGCGGAGAAGGAGAGAGCGGAGGACCTGGGAGACGAGCACAGGAAGTTACAGTAAGTTTAAAATATAAAGTTAAACGAGAAAAATTGCCCCACAGTGTTAGAAATATTCAGAAATACTTTACATCATTTTTACATTAATCCGTTTTTTATTAAAATAATTGCTTTTATTTTCCTATTTTAATTCTCTTATTATGTTGCACCATTAGTGAGCACCAGGAAAAGCGCTATATAAATACCATGTATTATTATTATTATTATTATTATTATACTAATATAGCAAATCATCTGCTACTTTTTTGAGTACGCAAAGTAAAAGTCACTGTGCGGTAAATGTTAAATGTTTTTTAGTGTTGAAGTTCATACATCACTGACTGATTTTGTTTTTTGATTTTAAGCTGATTTTCTCCTCTTACCCGGCGGCCTCTCCGTCCAGCAGCCTCCTGTACTCGGCGATCTCCATCTCCAGACGGGTCTTGATGTCCAGCAGCATCTGGAACTCCTGTCCCTGCCTCTCCAGGTCAGCCCTGAGCTGCATCAGCTGCTCCTCCATGCCGCTCACCTGGCTCTGGAACTGGCTCATCTGCATGGAGTAGCGGTTCTGGACATCAGCCAGCTGCGATTCAAGGGAGGCTTTCTGCAGGGAGACAGTGAGTTTAAAAAACATGTTAGTTCATCTTGAACACCTCGTAAAATAAGAATCCTATAATGAGTTCCACATTTTGTGTGTTCCTTCTTTTAAATCTTTATATGCCGTAAACAGATAAGCAAATAAAGGTTTGGAGGAAAAGTTCTTGCATGAGCTGCAAAACGCATCGTCACAGAATGAATCTCAAAACCCTTACCGAAGTAAAAGTATGTTTATCTGCAACATTTTTTATTTGACAAAATGCAAATTGGTTTATTATTGAGAAGCAGTGAGTTAGAAGTCACGTGTCAGACTTTATATTGACCTAACTAAAGACTGCATAATAATTATACTTATAACAATCATAGACTGTGTAAAATAATAATAATGCAAAGGAAAAATTATATTATATAATAATAATCATAGAAATAATAATAATAAAACATATTGTAAATAAAATCACCATCATCTTAATGAATAATAATCCTAATAATTATAATTACCATAAACTATATAAAATAATAATAATGATTATATTAATAATAATAATTAAAAAATATATATATAATAATAACCATAGATTATTAAACAGCAAATACATTTAAAAAACGAAAAAAGTATAGATTATTTTATAGTTGTTATAACATTGACTGTATAAAATAATAATAAAAAAAAAAAAGTTATATACAAATGATATGAATAAATAAATAACTAATAATAATAATAATAATTATCGTTATTAAAAATCATAATCATAAACATAATCATACAAATATTATTCATATTAATAATAATTATAATAATAATACAAATACTAATGAAATAAATAATAATCATAAAAGAATAATAATATTACTAATTATTATAATAATAATAATAAAAAAAAAAGAAATGTAATAATAATCACCATGCTCATCTGAGACTGCAGCTCGATCTCCTGAACCTGGAGTGAACTCTTGGTCTCTTTCACCTCTGTGCTGGTGGTCTGCATGCTCATTATTGTGGTCTCCTCCTCCTTGACGATAGCCTCCGACTGCGAGGAGCACAGGAAGTCAGCACAAACCATCCAAATAAAATGTTCTCGCACTTCTCTACCAGGGTTTTTACCTTGGTAGCGTACCAGCTCTCCAGATCACGCTTGGTTTTGGCGGTGATGGCCTCGTACTGTTCCCGCATCTCTTCCAGCGCTTTGTTCAGATCCTCCTGCGGACCGGCGTCCACCTCCACGTTCACCTGGCCACTCATATGGCTACGCATCGCCAGCAGGTCCTTGGGGGGGGGTACATACACACTCACATCAGACATTGCTGAGCATTTGAGAAAGGTCAACTTCATCATTATTTTCTAAAATGAGTCTCCACAAAGATATAGTTCTGCTGGAGACTAAATCATTTTGTGTTTTAGGCTTTGCCTTAAAAAGTAAAAAGACTCAGATCAATTGATCTATCTATCCATATATCTATCTATGAACACTGCAAGATTAATATTTAGTATTAATCGATTTGCCAGCTCATAGAGTCCACTTGTAATAAATAACGAAATGATATCATCAGGTTTTTAACAATACAGTAAACTCCCAGCGCGGGGAGGAAACACAAGTAAACTGGCAGGAAGTACTCAAACAGGAAGTACTCACTTGGCAAACGATTGAAATGTACTTTAACTGAATCAGGACCCTGCTTAATAAAAATACAAAATGATTTATAGTCTGTCTGTTTCTACAGGGATTTTTCCTGAAAGCATCTTAACTTATTATCTTAAATCTGGACTTGTATCATGGTGCTGTCTGAGGTTAAACCAGGATTTAGTTTTTTGGCATTAAAGTATATAGTCTAGCTGTCAGCTCATAGAGTCCTATAGTGAACACGGAAATGTTGAGTAACACACTGTTTTATGTTAGAAATGTATAGTACGGGTCCCCAGTACATAGAAACTGCCGGATGCTCACTCGCATACTGTATGTTGGGCCATTTTGCACAATTAGCATTTCATTGCGTTAATTCAAATGAATGTGGACATGAAACACCATGAAATGTTTTCATGGTGTAAAATGGAAGTTTGAACCTTCAGAGTGGCCATATTTATACAGGTTATACCGGTAAAAACTGCCATTGTTGATCATGAACATGTCAGAAAGGCATTCAGCATCCTCATAACCTCCAAAACCACTCGTGAGTTAGCATCTGGCAGTTTGTAATTACTGGGGGTACAATAAATTCCTAAGATACATTGTGGGGTACTCAACATTTCCTGGTTCACAGTGCTGGCCACTATAGACTATATGTTAGCACACTAATAGTACCTCCTCATGGTTACTCTTCATGGACACCAGCTCATATTTCAGAGTGTCCAGCTGTATGCTCAGGTCCGTCATGGCGCCGCCGAGTTCAACCTTCACCATCCTCAGCCCGGCGATGTCCGCCTCCACAGACTGACGCATGACCAGCTCGTTCTCATACCTGCACCATCATATGAGAGCAAAATAAATAATTTAAAAGCTTTGTTATATATATATATATACACACAACTTACTATTATTTTATATAAATAAATGTATAACTTATAAGTGATATACCCCAAGAAATACACTATTTTGTTTTCAAGGGGCAGAAAAATGGAAGTTCACAGACATTAAAGGTCACCTATCATGCTATTATCAAGGATTATTTCTGAAACAGTATGGAGCTCAAAGGCTTTCTCTCTTGCCGGTTATACCACAAGGTGAGTTCCTTTTTACTTCCTGCTTCTTCACACACATGCTCTCCAGTACAGGTTAGCTCTGAGTGTTAGCGATGCTAATGTAAACACCGACCATATTACGTCCAAAACAGTCGGGCATTGTTTCTGATAGCAACTTTCTGATAGTGCCGTGGGTCCACATTTCAGATATTACGTCATATCAGACGCAAATCTGGATCAGCTCCATTGTACCCCCGTTTTTAGAGATTTGGGTACGGAGGAAAAGAGAGAGGGTTTTATTTTCTGACGCTGCGTGAGTTCCCTGACACACCGGGGACACATCTTTATGTATAAAAGACATCAAAAAGTGCATTTTGCATGATAGGTCCCCTTTAAATAATAAATAAATAAAATAGATAATAGTTTTATATTGATAATAATATTAATAAAAAAAGTTGCAAAACTATGGTAATAGTATTTATAATAATAACAAAACTGAAATAATAATAATAATAAGAAAAGTAGTGATAATAACAATAGTATTTTTAATAATTAAAATAATAAAATAACTTAAAAAACATAGCAGAAATAAAACAGTAAAACAACTTTTTAAGCTCTTATAGAAACATTTATTAAAAAATAGACTTTTTGTATTGTGATATTTAGTCCAGCTGCAGCGTTCTTCACAGCTGCCAGCAGAGGGAGTGCAATGCAGATAATAAAATCCTGCTGTTTAATATTTAATTTAACAAGAAAACACTTTCAGTGTTATTTAAATTTGTATTGATTTTTGGTGACTGATAATTGTGCTTTTCGTGTTTCATATGTTGCAGGAGAGGTACAAAGGTAAATACAAAGGTACATAAAAAAGAAATGTTAATAAAGTTAGACACAGATAATTAAATGTAAATGATGATACATAAGGATAAGTAAATATAAGTGCAGATAAATAAGGGTAGATAAATAATGAGGTACTGACTTGATCCTGAAGTCGTCCTGAGCCAGTTGGGAGTTGTCGATGCTCAGGAGGACCGTGGCTTTGACCAGGATGGCTTCCTGGATCTGAAAACACACAAAAAAGACAGTCGGTTTCAGAGGTCAAATATCAGTCTGTTCAAGTCAGTGCCCGTTTCTGAGGCGTGGCAGCCCCCCCCCCCCCCCCCCCTGACCTTGACTCGGCTAAAGGATGGCCACTGACACACACACACACACACACACACACACACACACACACACACACACACACACACACACACACACACACACACACACACACACACACACACACACACACACACACACACACACACACACACACACACACACTGGTTCAGCTGCTTTCCTTTATTCACTGCTGTGATTTATAGAAGACATCTGATCCTGGGGTTTTTATGGTTACATGTTTTTGCAAGACATTAGTTCTGTCATTGAAACAAAGAAGATTTTATTGCTTGCTTTTTACATTTGTCTTCTTCTCTCTATGCCATTTATTTATTGTTCGATTTTTCTTTTGTGAATAAAAGAAGAACGCCAGCAGTCATTTGGAACTTTGTTTTTATCAATTTCTTTATTTTCATTATTTACGATAGTTCAGAACTGCCATGGTGCTTGTTATTCTGAAAGAAAAATATAGCGTTTTTCCCCAGAAGTATTGTGTTGTTATTACGACTTTGTCAACTTTAGATAATGAACTCAGTAGACTCATGCATTTTGTCTTTCATAGAGTACATTTTTTTCTCAATATTGCATTTATTTAAGGGTAAGATTTTGTATTTTATCATTTTTTTCAGTTCCACTCATCGGGACATGATCTTTTATTCCTCCTTATTATTTACGGAAGTTAAAGGCTGCCATAATTAAGATTACGAGTTAATTTTCTTATTTTCATCTTGAAAAATATATATTTTCTCCAACATCATTGCCCTACTATTAGGAATAAAATGTTTGTTAACTCAGCTAATTTAAGACGAAAAATCCAGATTTTAAACCACAGACCCCACACTGGACTCAATTTTCCATGCTGCCCCTCTTTCTCACCTTGCCCTGCAGCTCTGCGATGGTGACGTAGAAGAGGCTGTAGTCTCGGGTGCTAGGGCCGACCTTGCTCTCCACAAACTGTCTGATCTTCAGCTCCAGCTCTCCGTTGGCCTTCTCCAGCGCCGCCACCTTGGCCAGGTATGTGGCCAGGCGGTCGTTGAGGTTGTTCATGGTGGCCTTCTCGTTGCCGATTAAGCTGCCATCTCCACCACCGCCGCCACCACCTCCACCTCCAAAAGCAAAGGCTCCACCACCGCCTCCACCACCACCGCCACCGCTACCAAAAGAGAAAGCTCCACCGCCTCCACCAGCTCCACTACCCAGTGGCGTTTTTATATGTACAAAAGTGGTGGGGCACAAAAAACTTAGATGTCTATATATAAGCTTCTGCAGTGACGTGCAGTGAGGTTCATGGCTGGTGAGGCACTGGCACTGACTCTTCAGGTTTACAAATATTATATTTGACCTAAACCAAAATATAATATTATTTTCAAAAGCTTTTTTTGTCTGATGCTTCGATTAATTTTAAACAGACAGTTCAACAAAAGGATACCCAAAAAATGTAATTTTATCATTTAAATATTGAATTGTTCTCTCTTAGTAAGATCCCATTTTCCATAAAATGGCGGTCTTACCTTGACTTGAAGATGAAGTCCATTTTCCTATCCTTCTGGACAAACATTTCTATTACTTTTTTGTAAAAGTCCTCCTTATCTTCTTGTAGTTTCAAAAGTCTATCATAAATCTAATCCATAGATTTATGATAAAAAAATTATAAAAGTAGGGTAGACATGTGGATGTTATCCGGCTAATCAAAACGTGCATTTATCTAACAGGTACGTTTCCCACAGATCTTATTTTGAGCTATTTTCTAAAATCCTCTGGAGAAATCTCATTGCTTTTTTGTGCTTACTTCCTGGTTTTAGGACGCGCCACTGCAGCTCTCTCGTCTCCTCTTCACACAGCACACTTTTCGCGGCACACGTACTTACAGCCAATCAGCTCTGAATGATTTGAGATGACGTATGGTGGGGATGGTAGCTCCGTGCCCCTCTGGTCATTATTTTTTTGCCACACACATTACATTACAAAATACTCTGAGCATGCGCAGTGTAGTTTTTACAGTCACGTTCACTTCACAGCGAGAGGAAGGGGCATGATCAGGTTTTGTCCCACATGGCTCTAAACAGCTCAATAGGCACACACTGTGACTGTAGACACACTAATTAGAAGAACACAGACTAAAACAGCAATGTACAGACGAATCAGATGATTAAACATGATCTTAAAATATATTTTATATATTTTTTTATTTATTTTTTTGCATTTTTGTAATCATTATTTGTAATACTTTCTGCTGACACTAGGTGGGGCTGTGCCCCACCTGCCCCTAATGACCAGTCGCCACTGCCACTACCATAGCCGAAGCCGCCACCGCCGCCAGCGCCGCCACCGCCGCCACCGCCTGCAGAGTAGCTCATGCTAGACCGGGAGACCCGAGTACCCGCACCTCCTGCTCCTCCCGCCACGCTGAAGGAGGATGCTCGCCCCATGCCGATGCCACCGTAGCCGCCGCCACCGCTCATGCTGCCGCTGCCAATGGAGTTGCGGTTGGAGTACATCAGGGCCATGATGATGAAGGTGTGTGTCAAAGGAGTGAGGAAAGATGCAGGAGGATGCTCCTTTTAAAGGTGCTCAAATGGGCAGAGCTGCAGGTGATGGGAGGGGTCGATGCTCCACACCCTCCCCCCCCCCAACCCTCTCAAGGTAACCTGATACCTTAAGCTCTGCACATGTAAGATTTGAATGTGCTTGTGCTTCCTAATATTTCCACACCATTTGTTTATACTTCTGCTTTAGTACATATTACATTTCTTACTGCACTACATTTCCACATCTTAAGAGCTCTGTAGGATTTATTTGATTAATGATGATCTACCTGTGCAAAGCGGCAGGTTTGTTTTAACAGACACATCATAAAACTGGTTCTGTTTTTACTGCTGCTCATAAATACCAAAAAAATGTGATCCATCTCTGACAGCCACACACCCTCGAATCCTACCAGTAAGGCGACTGAATTCATGACTCCAACTTCTAACTCTGCTGCAACAGTCAGCTTACATAACTTGCTAACATTGCACCAATAATTATAATACAAAATAATTGTATAATGAAGGCTTTCAGTTTGGATACTTTACGGGTGCGTTCAATCCGGTTTACTTCCTTACTTTTCTGAAACAAAATCATACAAACTGATATGTTGATTTTCGTCCTGTGTCATCACAATGGGAAATCAAATCAAGGTTCAAGGTTCAAGGTTCTTTATTGTCAATCTGACATAGCTACAGAGTAATTATGCAGTTGAAAATCTTATGTCACAGGCTTCTCCAACAATGCAACATAATAACATAATAACAATAAGAGCATGAGCAATACAAAAATAATAATAGTTATAAAAATGAAATAAAGTGATGATGTGGAATAGTGCAGTACGAGTCTATATACAAGTTATTGGAATGATATATATATATTAGGTATTAGATACATACTACTGAGTAGCAGATGAATGTTTGATGTTGTTTCAACAGTTCAATTTTTTAACAGTCTCACTGCCCGCGGGAAGAAACTGTCTCCGAATCTTCTTGTCCTTGCCAGGATGCTGCGGTACCGCCTGCCAGACGGCAACAGAAAGAACAGTTTGTGGCTGGGGTGATGGGGGTCTTTGATAATCCGTAGTGATTTCTTCCTGAGCCGCTGGGAGTAAAGGTCCTCCATGGATGGCAGCTCCGTCCTGGTGATGTGCTGTGCAGTTTTCACCACCCTCTGTAAAGCCTTACGATCGAGGTCGGTGCAGCTGCCGTACCAGGCCGTCATGCTGCCAGTGAGGATACTCTCTATCGTGCACCTGTAGAAGTTGCAGAGTATCCTGGGATCCATTTTGAACCTCCTCAACCTGCGGAGGAAGAAGAGCCGCTGTCGAGCTTTCTTGGTGATGGTGGTGGTGTGAAGAGAACATGTCAGGTCCTCAGTGATGTGGACCCCAAGGAACCTGAAGCTTTTGACTCTCTCCACCGTAGTCCCATTGATGGCGATGGGGACGTGTCCCTCTCCCTGCTGCTTCCTGTAGTCCACAATCAGCTCCTTTGTTTTGCTGATGTTGAGATGGAGGTTGTTATCCTGGCACCAAGATGTCAGGTTTTTGACCTCCTCTCTGTACGCCGTCTCGTCATCGTCTGTGATCTGGCCGATGACGGTCGTGTCATCAGCAAACTTCACGATGGTGTTGGAGCTGTGTGTGGCCACGCAGTCGTGGTGAACAGGGAGTAGAGGAGAGGGCTGAGCACGCAGCCTTGAGGGGCACCGGTGTTTAGAATCAGGGTGGAGGATGTGATATTTCCCACCCGCACTGCCTGGGGTCTGCCCGTCAGGAAGTTCAGGATCCAGTCACAGAGGGCGCTGTTGAGCCCGAGGTCTCTGAGCTTGATGGCCAGCTTGGAGGGCACAATGGTATTGAATGCTGAACTGTAGTCAATGAACAGCATTCTCACATATGTGTTCCTGTTTCTTCGGGTCCAGGTGTGAGAGGGCAGTGTGGAGGGTGAGGGCTATGGCGTCGTCTGTGGACCTGTTTGCTCTGTAGGCAAACTGCAGGGGGTCCAGAGATTCAGGGAGGGAGGAGGTGATGAATAATTTGACTAACCGCTCAAAGCACTTCATTATGATGGAGGTGAGTGCTACTGGGCGGTAGTCGTTGGGGCAGGTGATGATTGTCTTTTTGGGGACAGGAATGATGGTGGAGTGTTTAAAACATGTGGGGACTACAGACTGCAACAGGGACCTGTTGAAGATGTCTGTGAACACCTCTGCCAGCTGAACTGCACACACCCTGAGAACACGGCCAGGGATGCCATCAGGTCCAGGAGCCTTGTGTGGGTTAACCCTTTTAAAGGATTTACACACATCTGCCCTATTTAAAACAAAAGGGCAGTGTAGCTCCTGGTCCCTCTGTACCTCCACAGCCTGGCTGCTCTCAAAGCGTGCAAAAAAACTGTTCAGCTCATCTGGGAGAGATGCGCACGCAGACACTCCCGCAGCACCCCCCGCTGCTCCTTTGTAGTCAGTCATTGTCCTTAGTCCCGCCCACATATTCCTAGTGTTACAGCCTTTGAAGTCAGATTCCACCTTCTCTTTGTACTGTCTCTTTGCATTTTTAATTGCTCTCCGGAGATCATACCTAGACTTCCTGTACTCCTCCAAATCTCCTGCTGTGTGCGCGATAGTGCGCGCTTTCAGTTTGCCTCGCACCTCACCGTTTACCCAGGGCTTTTGATTTGGGAATGTCCGTACAGAAACCTTCGGTACCACGTCATCGATGCATTTCCCAATGTAGCAGATGACAGTGTCCGTGTGTGTGTTGATGTTATTGTCCTCAAACACACTCCAATCCGTGGATGCAAAGCAATCCTGCAGTGCCTCATCTGACTCCACGCTCCATCGTTGTACTGTCCTTGTTACCGGTCTGTCCCTTTTAAGTTTCTGCTTGTACGCAGGCAACAACAGTAGTGAGATATGGTCTGATTTGCCGAAGGGAGGGCGAGGGAGAGCCTTATATCCATTCCGGAAAGTGGAATAAACATGGTCAAGTATGTTTCCCCCGCGCGTCGGGAAGTTGATGTGTTGGTAATATTTTGGCAAAACCTTCTTCATGTTGGCGGTGTTGAAATCTCCGGCCACAACGAACGCCGCATCTGGCCGTGAAGTCTCGGTTTTATCAATAATCCCAAACAGCTGATCGAGTGCCGTGTTGTTGTCGGCGAGTGGCTGCGGCGGGATATACACTGCTGTTATCACAACAGATGTGAATTCCCTCGGCAGATGGAAGGCCCGACATGAGATCATGAGGTGCTCTAGCTGTGCGGAACAGTCCGATGAAATAATCTTCACATCTGAGCACCAGTTGTTGTTAGTCATTACACACACACCGCCTCCCTTACTTTTCCCCGAGTTAGCAGTCCGGTCCTGACGAAAAATAGAGAATCCATCAGGGACAATAGCGGAGTCCGGGATAGCGGGGTTGAGCCAAGTCTCAGTGAGAATTAACACGTTACAGTTCTTAATGTCCCGTTGAAAAGCAATCCGGCTTCTGAGTTCATCTAGCTTATTTTCAATGGATTGAACGTTAGCCAGAAGAATACTCGGAAGAGGGGGCCGATTCTCTCGTTTCCTCAGTCTGACCAGCAACCCGGCCCGGCATCCCCGCTTTGTCCTCTCCTTGCATCTCTCAGGTAGAACAGCAACAGGTAGCCATGGTGAATCTCCATTGTTTGTCGGAGGGTTATTATTGTCCACGAAGTTTCGCAATTGGAGAAGTTCCTCTCTGCTATATTGTATGGCAGAGTAGGTGCGGTCGGCTAGCATGTTGCGAACCATGTTAAAAGTAAAACGGCAAAAGTAAAAGAAATATGTACAAAATACGAAAATGGGCAAAGTTGGAGAGGAGCACGTAGACGATGCGGCCATCTTCACCGGCGCATCAGTATAAATTAAATTGGACAGAAGTTTATTCAGCTCTTTATTGCTTCGCCACAGATGTCATGATATCAGAAAGTCTAGATATATATATTTCGCTGACTGAGTGATAACCAACCTGTCTCCACTGCCTATGACTGACACAATCTAAAGAACAAACCAAAAAAGGTCTAATTTTTCAAATTAAGTTCCTAAAATGATTTGCCGTATTGAAAGCTGATGTACCTGCAGGATTGTTGATTATCTTAGTTTGCATCTTCATGTTTGATGCACTTATTGTATGTCGCTTTGGATAAAAGTGTGAGCTAAATGAATTGTGATGTAATATATCTGATGTGTATTTACATGTTCTCTGGTGTCACAAAGAACTCAAGAAGATATAGCTGAGTATAAGCACTATTATTACACTGCATGTTATGTACACTCACCGGCCACTTTATTAGGTACACCTTGCTAGTACAGAGTTGGACCCCTTTTGCCTTCAGAACGGCCTTAATTCTTTGTGGCATAGACTCAACAAGGTGCTGGAAACATTCCTCACAGATTTTGGTCCATATTGACATGATAGCATCACGCAGTTGCTGCTGATTGGTTGGCTGCACATCCATGATGCAAATCTCTCGTTCCACCATATCCCAAAGGTGCTCTATAGCAGGTGTTCCCAACCCCCGGTCCGCGGACATAGCTGTGAGTTTATCGTAATATTTGCAGAATTATAAATATATAAAAATATTTTATCATAATATCTTTTTCAAAAAGTGTTTAATTTTCACACCTATGTCACCAGTCATATTATTTCATCCAGTAGCTAGTTAATCTTTCACCAGAAAACCGTTGAAAATGGCTTTTATGATGTTCCAAGGGATTCGGCGGCTCAGCCTCTTGTGCGCACGAGAATGTTACCGGTGCGCCGAGTAGGAAGAGGAGCGCACAGGAGACAACCGTTTGATTGCAGACTGTTATGTTTATGTGGGGAAATGGTGGTGCATGCATTATTTGAGATATATTTCAAACTCGGACTTCATTTTAAGGACATGTCGGCCAGGGGTGTAGAGCTATTTGTTTAAGCACCAGATTGGCAAAAGAGGAAAGTAAACCAGTCTGCCTTGATCTATGAATTAATGTCCGGGACTCTCACGGTATCTGCTGCCCGCAGCTGTTTTATAGAAGGAAACCCTCCTTCACTTCATGAAATGGCTGCAGCATCAGGAGGCAGCGGGACGTATACTCCGCCTCTGAGAAGTGCAGCACCAGCGGGTAAAGAGCTGTGCCTTTTTACGCACCGCATTCGCTGTGTTTAACTTCATCAGAAGAGCTTAAATTCCACCGGGTCCGTCTGCGCCGCGTTACGGCTGCAGACGGACCCGGTGGAATCTAGGAGAGTGACTGCAGGCTGCTACGTGTTAACCACACACACCTCTACACACATCTCTACACACATCGAACTGCCCGATTACTCCCCCTTTTATTAGTTTTATGAAGGAGATGTCCAGTCAGTCACCAAGGCGCATGATGTGTGTGTGTGTATGTGCTCTGCTCAGCTCAGCTCTGTGTGTTCGGTGTGTTTGTGTCTGTCCGACACCGGCATTTGTTTTCAAATGTTTATGAACAGTAATTTACACACATATGGCTAATTCCATATATGCGGCTGTTCCCAAAATAAATTTGTTTAATCTTAATCTCGATGTAGTGCTAAACGCTGTCGGAGTGCACCGGAACGAACAACACTATCATAATATCTTCTGAAAACAAATGCCAGTGTCACACACACACACACACACACACACACACACACACACACACACACACACACACACACACACACACACCCACACCACACACACACACACACACACACACACACACACACACACACACACACACACACACACACACACACACACACACACACACACACACACACATGTATTGTGATATTTAGTCCAGCTGCAGCATTCTTCACAGCTGCCAGCAGAGGGAGTGCAATGCAGATAATAAAATCCTGCTGTTTAATATTTAATTTAACAAGAAAACACTTTCAGTGTTATTTAAATTTGTATTGATTTTTGGTGACTGATAATTGTGGTTTTCGTGTTTCATATGTTGCAGGAGAGGTGCAAAGGTAAATACAAAGGTAAATAAAAAAGAAATGTTAATAAAGTTAGACACAGATAATTAAACGTAAATGATGATACATAAGGATAAGTAAATATAAGTACAGATAAATAAGGGTAGATAAATAATGAGGTACTGACTTGATCCTGAAGTCGTCCTGAGCCAGTTGGGCGTTGTCGATGCTCAGGAGGACCGTGGCTTTGACCAGGATGGCTTCCTGGATCTGAAAACACACAAAAAAGACAGTCGGTTTCAGAGGTCAAATATCAGTCTGTTCAAGTCAGTGCCCGTTCAAGGCGTGGCAGCCCCCCCCCCCCCTTGACCTTGACTCGGCTAAAGGATGGCCACTGACACACACACACACACACACACACACACACACACACACACACACACACACACACACACACACACACACACACACACACACACACACACACACACACACCCTGGCGACCGGACATCTCCTTCATAATGCGCCTTCTCCTCGTTTCCCCAACTGGATTATCCGTAAATCATACAAACAAAACCAAAACGGTAGTGGTGAGTAAATATTAAAATCAGTTAAAATTGACAACCGGTCCGCGATTTTTTTTTAATGTATCTGCCGGTCCTTGGCACAATAAAGGTTGGGAACCCCTGCTCTATAGGATTTAGATCTGGTGACTGTGGAGGCCATTAGAGTAAAGTGAACACATTGTCATGTTCAAGAAACCAGTTGGAGATGATTTGAGCTTTGTGACATGGTGTTATCCTGCTGGAAGTAGCCATCAGAAGAAGAGTACCATGTGGTTATAAAGGGATGGACATGGTCTGCAACAGCTCAGGTAGGCTGGCTAGAAATCTAGACCTATCAGACCAGGCAATATTTTTCCAATCTTCTGTTGTCCAATTTTGGTGAGCCTGTGTGAATTGTAGCCTCAGTTTCCTGTTCCTAGCTGACGGGAGTGGTAATCGGTGTGGTCTTTTGCTGCTGTAGCCCCTCTGCTTCAAGGTTCCACGTGTTGTGGTTCAGATGGTCTTCTGCATACCTTGGTGGTTATTTGAGTTACTGTTGCCTTTCTATCATCTTGGACCAGTCTGGCCATTCTCCTCTGACCTCTGGCTTCAACAAGGCATTTTCTCCCAGAGATCTGACGCTCACTGGATATTTTCCCTTTTTCGGACCATTCTCTGTAAACCCTAGAGATGGTTGTGGGTGATAATCCCAGTAGATCAGCAGCTTCTGAAATACTGAGACCAGCCCGTCTGGCACCGACAACCATGCCACATTCAAAGTCCCTTAAATCACCTTTCTTCCCCATCCTGATGCTCTGTTTGAACTTCACCAGGTCGTCTTCACCATGTCTACATGTCTAAATGCATTGAGTTGCTGCCATGTGATTGGCTGATTAGATATTTGCATTAACGAGCAGTTGAACAGGTGTACCTAATAAAGTGGCCAATTAGTGTATAATATTATGCATCATGCTTAAATCACATATTTGGTATTGTTAGATCCTGTGGTTGATTAACATTTCTGAATGAGAGACTTTTACGTCTAACAGTGTGTTTCTACATCAAAGCTACCCTTACTAAACTAAATGATCAAAGTACTTCTTCCGCAGCTTAGTTACAACAAAACAACAAACTAAGAATACTTCACTACAAGTTAAGGTTTTTGATTTTAAAATAATGAATTAAAAAGTAAGCAAGTATTATCGCAAGCGTTCTCAGCTTCATGCTGTTAAAGTATGCGTTGTAACCAGAAATTGTTATCTTGCGGTTGGACGCCTTGGCAAGAAGTTGATAAAGTTATCACTTAATTTGATCCGATTGAACAATTGTGTGAAATGGTCTCAATAAGCGTATCAAGTTCTAGATTTATGGCACGCGTTTTAGGAAATCACATTGACCCTTTACCAATGAACACCAATATCTAATTGGAGCATCCTTGAGTCCAAATGGACGAGGCATTTCACTAAAATTGCAAGGACAACCGAAAGTCATAACGTTTTCAACATTACAGAGGCAGAAATACAGATTCTTTTTCTAGTCTTCACTTGGTTCACTATGCCAAGTGAAGACCAGAGGTCGCAAAAGTACACACTCTGGGTGTTTCTCAATGTCGAGGACGCTTCCTTGGTAGGACCTGTCTCCGAGTCAGGTAGAAGTACTGATTCAAATGTTTACTTAAAAAGTAAAAGTACAAAAGTACAGTCTCTGAAATGTATTCACAGTAAAAAGTAACTTTTAAACTGGCTGTTTTTGTGCAAAGCTAACTGAACCTTACATCATATTAATATAATATAATATTAATATAAGTGAAATGGAGGTTCATTTAAACTTTTATTACTGCCATTCTGAATGTACTCAGCGTGAACAACAAAAACAAAGTACCTGTATTTGCTGTCGCCAACATTGTAGATGGGTTACTTTGCCTTAATATAGGCCGAAACAAATCAAACAAAAATTATTATAGTGCATTCGCCACGAATAATTTTTTGCGCCCACAACTTCAAACATCTCCCTTAAAGTGGACCTATCATGCTATATTTGAATAATATAGTGTAGGACCATACCTATATAAGGCATATTTATACTTTTTTTTTTTCAAAATACCAAACAGATCATGCATTTTAGCCATGCCTCATTTTGCTCAATTTGACATTTTTAGATCTGTTTTTAGCAAGGGTTGATTCAGTGAGAACAGCACCATCTACTGGCCTGGCATATGTACTACAACGTCTCCAGCGCTTTCGAACGGCAATGCCGTGGTTGTCTCCTCCTGATTGGTGGAGTTTGCCCAATAGCCGTAGCGCCACCGTCCTGACGTCAGGAAAGTGTTCAAATCTGGATCAGTTTTTATCAGATCCGTTGCAGCCCCTTTTTTAGAGATTTGGGTATGGAGGAAAATAGAGAGGGTTGTGTTTTCTGACACTTGGTGAGTTCCCTGGAACACCGGGGACACATATTCATGTATAAAAGACGTACAAAAGTGCATTTTGCATGATAGGTCCCCTTTAAGTAAGGCCATGGATGCGGGATGTCTTGCTGGTGGTCTGATGAATCGCCTCCGTCGATGTTGTCTTCATTTTCAGTCCTGTCGCTGACTGAACTAGTCTTACTCGTGGACATTATGCCGTTAGACAATTCTCCCTTAACGTCACTGCCTAGCTGTTTCGTCATACGTCTTTTACGTTGTTTATGTTGTTTTCGTCTGTCGTGCATGATCTGCACACCATGGCTCGTCTTCTCTACGTGTTATTGTCACATCCATTCAGTTTTAAATCAGTCTTGATGTCGGGGAAGGCTTGCAATGATGCAAAAATAAAAATAATTGATAATTCACCTCACATGCATTAAAACAAAAGTAACGAGACATGAAATTGAAAATGTAAGAAGTAGAAAGTACAGATATTTGTGTTAAAATGTAGGGAGTAAAAGTAAAATAAATACTTAAGTAAAGTACAGATACCTGAAAAATCTACTTAAGTACAGTAACAAAGTATTTCTACTTCGTTACCTCTGGTGAACACTAGAAAAAGTCAAGGTAAAAAAATCCTTCGTCAACAACAACAAGTCCTAACACTAGTCCCAAGACAATACCAGCAAGTCCATAGATAAATGTGAGCACAAGACTACCAAGTCCCAAGTAAAGACCAGCAAGACGAGTGCCAGGTCAAGACCAACAAGTCCCAAGACTAATGCCAAGACCAACAAGTCTCAAGTCTAGTGTCAAATCAAGACCAACAAGTCCCAAGCATAGTGTCAACTCAAAATAAGTTACACCACTATTGCCATGTCATGACCCACAAGTCCATTTTGCAGAATGGTTCATTTCAAGTTATTATTGTACTATTGCATTAATTGTAGCTGATAAAGCTGGAGCTCATTTTCATATCTTTGCTTGATTTAAAAACACTTTTTTGTATCACTCTTTGTATCTCCCCCTGGGCTGTGTTTAACACTTACAGTATCACAGTATCCTGATCTTGCTGGTGTTGCATATTTTTCTCAGCTCAAAGAAGAGCTCAAAGTGATGACTGAAAAGCCTCCTGGCACCAAGCTGTCACCTGGCTGCCATACTTCAGGTGCATGCTGTGGGAAAACGCTCTCGGCTGACAGCTTTTTTGTCTTGTCATGGTAACCTGCAGGCCAGCGTCACTCACCTGTTTTAGGTAAAACAAGCTTGTTGCATTAAGGATATGTGTTCCTCTATTTAAAATAAGACAACACCTACAAAGCTATAGTTAATAAGTGGAGACTTTAAAAAATGTTATTAGGCTGTCTCATTTCAAGCAACTACATATATTATAAAAATATATTGCACATATGATTCATATGATTCGCTACAATTGCCCAAAACACTTCTATTAGGAGAAAACACGCTGCACTTTCAAAAACGAAGCAAGTATGACATTTAGATTCTTGCACCGTTTCTTTTTTCACCGTTTTGTGTTTGTCGCGTTTCCTTAATGCAAACCCTGCGCATTTTTCGTCAAGTTGGTAAATGTTTCCTAAATGCTGCACACGTGTTGTCTAGGTGTGGAAGATGCTTCTTAATTTGCAAGTGCAGCACGTTTCTCATAAAGGAAGTGTTTTGGGCCTCTGTTTAACACATTACTATTCAGATTCTTACTACCAACACCAAAGTCTAAAATGACTGTATTACAAGTAAAAGTTTAATTAGAAGTGTAGACTTTTATAGTTCACTGTTTTAAAACCTACAAAAACGAATGCATTATAATTTGTGTGTAACCCACGTAATTGTCAACCAGGTCAGATGACGTAGCATAAAAATAGATTATGAACTTTTTTGAAAGTTTGCATAGGATGTGTCTCACAGCTGGTACCACCAACAAACAAACTTTATTTAATAGAGAGCAATTTGATGCTTCACCATGAACACAGGTGCTGTTAAAGGTCAACTGTACATGGTCAAATGTTATCACAGTGCCCGTTCTTTGCTGTTTGCAGCTTAAATGTATATTGTCTTTTGTGATTGTTCCTTTTTTATGTGCTATTAATAATAAATCACGTCATCCCTGCAGCACTCTGCCTTTCAATCTCAAAGTCTCTTAGACCTCTTTGTCTTTTTCTGACTCTGCATTCATCTGTAAAGAAAAAAAAACGCTTTGTTGACTTATGAGCATATGTAAAGGAGAGGATTGTGATTTTAGAGGCACTCGACGTTTGGAGTGAATCTGTTGAGCTGGCAGCAGTGTTCTAATCTGAGGAATGACATTTTTTTTTTATTTGACTAACGGCCAGTAATCTGCTGACACATGCACCAGCTTCAAGCCTGCAGCTAGAGATGTACTGATTCCTGAGCAATGGGTTCATTTGCAGGCGCCTTTGTCTCTACATGCATGACAACAGGTATGTGAGAATTCATAGTTCATATGTTAACTTTGATACCTGCAAGCTGCATGCCCATCCTTTCCCACACTTCATGTTTAGCCTTTTCACATTCTGTTAATGACACATCAGCAAATTTTAGCTCAGGGTTTGCTTTTTTGAATTTTGCTGGTTTCCAGTGTAGATGTTCAGAAGATAGTCAAAACTGACAAGTACCAACCCAAAAGTCAAGTCAAGACTCTAATCAAGATATTTGATTGAAAAAGATATCTTAAAGGGGACCTATCATGCAAAATGCACTTTTGTACGTCTTTTATACATGAATATGTGTCCCTGGTGTTCCAGGGAACTCACCAAGTGTCAGAAAACACAACCCTCTCTATTTTCCTCCATACCCAAATCTCTAAAAAAGGGGCTGCAACGGATCTGATAAAAACTGATCCAGATTTGAACACTGTCCTGACGTCAGGACGGTGGCGCTACGGCTATTGGGCCAACTCTCCACCTATCAGGGGAATGTGGGGTTGGGCCACGGCCGGCCATTGCCGCTCAAAAGCGCTGGAGACGCTGTAGTACATATGCCAGGCCTGTAAGTGGCGCTGTAGTCTGCCACAAAAGCAGCGAAGAAGACTTCCCGCGCATGGTTGCCATGGTTTCCCTTCTGTTTATTCTCCGCTGTGGCTTTTTTTCTCCCTCCCCGAGGCAAGCGTTTGCTCCTGCTGCTGTAATTCAATGCAATCCCTCCCCGTCGAGGCAAGCACTATAATTCTCTCCGGTTAGTCCACCAGCAGATGCCAAACACCCACCTCTCCGCCTCTTCCAAGGAACGAGGGGACCGTGCGGCAGAGTTTCAGTTAGGTTTTCTTTCGCCGGTCAAGATGTCCGTTAAAGTTTAAATCTTCCGGACAAAGGTCTTCTTTGTTATTTATTGAGCTTTAAAACAAATGAATAACAACTCTATATAATAATGTAATAAAACACGGAGGACGGAGATCTATTTTTCTCCCCCTCTTCTGACTTGATCAGAGCACGCTCCCCTCTCCTGCAGGGGGGCGTGGTCAGATGCAGCTCACAGACTCAGCCCCCTGCAAAAACAGGGCTGGAGAACAGCAAATAGAGCGAAATGAGGCATGGCTAAAATGCATGATCTGTTTGGTATTTTGAAAACAGAAACGTATAAATATACCTTATATAGGTATGGCCCTACAATATATCATTTAAATATAGCATGATAGGTGTCCTTTAAATAAAGACCAAGTCTCAAAACAAGTCCCAAGGAAAGTTTCATGTCATGTCCTAACCCAAATCAAGATCGACAAGTCCTAAGACAAATGCCAAGTCAAAGCCGACAAGTCCAAAGTGCAGTCTGTAATCAAAGTTAACAAGTGCCAAGACAAGTTCAAAGTTGAGTGCCAAGGCAGTAGTGTTAATTTCGTCAGCTATTTTTTTATTTAGTTTTAGTCTTAGTCCTGTGTTAAATTTCCTTTTTAGTTTTAGTCATATTTAGTCACCTTCATCCTGTTTTTATTTAGTCAAGTTTTAGTCGACTAAAAGTCTGAGCATTTTATTCTTATTTTAGTCAAAGAAAACTAATTATTTTAGTCTAATTTTTGTCAATGAAAACTGTTGAGTCTTTTTTAGTCATCAGATTATACCAACCCGGTATCACGGCAAGACGTGAACATGTGACGATTTACCATGCTGGGAGACATGAAGATGTCACGATTTCGTCCCTTCAAACGTGACAGTTACACGGTATTGTTAACCCATGTTAACCAGTGGAGAAATACCCGGAAATGCCAAGCAAATGCTACCCCGACGGTCGGTTGTTATTGTCAATATTAATATAATAATGATTTATTCGATTTCGCCGATTTTCTTGTTGCCCCAGCTGATCGACACCTCTTTTAGCAGAAACAAAGGCTACATTAATGTATTAAATCGATGTTAATCCATGCGTGTGGATGTGGAATACTTTAAAGTAAATTTAAATTTAAATGTGAAGGAATGTGTGTATAACAAAATACATCCGTCAAAAACAATACCGGAAACAGACGTAGGCAAGATCCTCAGCTCGATGATTGGATGGTTTAGCTGGGATTTGGTGTTTATGCGATGTGAAATCCGAAAACATTTTTTGAAAATAAAATAATACTTTATTCCGAGTGTGCTTGCTTTTCTCTTTTAAAGTCATCACATAATGGCATTGTAATACACGGTTTGGCTGCATTAAATATTACATATCTGCCGTATAGTTCTCTATTTATAGAGCCCTGATGAGAAGACTTCTAGACAGACAGGAAGAACTGCCGCCAAAACTGAAAACGTGACGTGGATCATAAATATATAAGCAATTAAACAACATCTTACATTTCTTTTCACACAATACGTCTCCTTGCAGTATCAACACTAATTCGGCTGACTTTTATATTTGATCCAATTGGTAGATAGGCTGTATTTACACCATAACGGTGCACAGCTGATAGAAAGGGACACAAAGTGGTTATTATTTTTATTATTAGATATTAATAGGAGGATGTGCAAAACAGACAAACTAATAAGGCTTTATTTAAACATTAAAGAATACTTTAGGTTAAGGTCTTCTTTTGAATAAGAAAAAAGCTTTGGGGGTATAGAAGAAGAATATGGAGGGATGAAACCCTCTTTAGTGGTCACACATGCAGAGCACACAACACACACAGTGACATTTGTATCTACAGATAAATATTAAGCCTGACAAAATACTTAACGTCTAATATATTGCTTTCCTGCCATGTTAACTACGTATATATATATATATACATATATATACAGTGCAATAAGCTTCTTAGTGCAATAAGAAGCTACAGGGACGTTAATCTACGTCAGTAATATTAACTTTATTTAATACAACATTTACGGTACAAGATTTACATCATACAGCCCGTGTAGTATAATATTTTACAAATGATGAATTACAGCAAACATGTGCAATATATCCATTATTACAGCTCCGTGGGCTCACTGGCAGTAAGGCGATATGGGTCCGTTCTTATTGTGCATCCATTGGTAAAGGTAAAACGCATGTAGTAGTGAACACGTCACATGAACGTGGTTCATAAAACATCTTCTTACTCAATATCAAGCCACAATTATTATTTTTATTTTAAATTGTATAATGTCGGACTTTTTTTGTCGTCCGCGAGGAAAATAAATGGGGCTCAGAATACTGAAATATGTATTTTTTAAATCTTTTTTTCCTTCTAATTTGTTATTCTTTTCTAAATAACACACTGTTATTTACTCAACAATAACACACAATCATCCTTGTTTTTATTTATTTGTTTAATTCTATAATCTCAGGCTTTTTTGCCGTCCGTCAGGAACTGAATTTCTAAATAAAGTCACCGGAAACAGACGTAGGCGATACACACCCACTGAACTGATTACCCAAGATCCTCAGCTATGGTTGAAGCTCGGTAATTGTATTTTAGATCGTTGCTAGAGGAAATGTCAGCTGAACACAAGGATCTCTTACTGCACAACGATGTTCGCTGGCTGAGCAAGGGCCGTGTGTTGGAGAGGGTGTGCGACCTGCGTGATGAACTGGTTCTTATCAAGCTTGCAGAGCCAAAAAGCCCATGAGTTTTTGAGCTTTTTAACTGACACCAAGGTGATAGCAGATGTTAATTTTTTGTGTGACATCATGTCTCATCTAAATCTAAACCTTAACCTGCAGCTGCAAGGCAAGAACCACACTGTTGCTGAGATGTACGAGGCGGTTAAAGCTTTCCGGTCAAAGCTGCACCTTTTGGAGAGAGACATTCATGGGAGGAAGCTGCACTTTCCACGTCTGCGTGAGCACTGCGAGAAGAATGAAATCCAGTAATGAAGGATTTTGTGTCAAAACTGGCAGAAAACTTCAAGGAGCGATTTGAAAGCTCCCCTAAAATCTCAGGTGACATCCGCCTCTTCCTCAGACAGCCGTTCTCTGTGTCAGCAGACGGGCAGTGGACTGGAGAGGCCAAAAGGCTGGTGACTGCCATAGATGAAGCAGCTCTTCAGATGGAGGTCTTATGGCGCATTTCCACTACAGCGCGGAGCGCGGTTTAAGCCGTTTTTGGTTGCGTTTCCGCTAGGCGTAGTTCCGGCTAGCGGGTACTTTTTCACAGTTTTTCTGGCTCTCCAAAATTGAGGTTCTTTCCGGGCCAACAACCGGGCTGAGTATGCTAAACTAGTGAGAGAATCGCTGGCCACTACAACAAAATGAACATATTTGACCGTCATTTAATTGTAATACACGTTTCAAAATGATGCCGAAGTAACAACATACTGATACCGGTTAGTAGAAACCATGAATTAATGCTTTGACAAGTCTGCAGACAGACGGCAGGAGAAAAACCTTTTAAAATGCGTGTTTTCTAAATGGAGATTGGCTAAGCTAACGTTGTATATGCTGTATATGTATATGTCCACACTCACAACAACTGAGGGCTAACTGCTAACGGCTGATGTTGGTTTTGTGTTTCGCTTTGAAGATGACGTCACGGCTACGCCTACACTGCGTTACTATAGATACTACCCCAGTTCCTAAACTGTAATGGAAACGCAGCATAAAGTGAACCTGGCCTAACAGTGTGATATAGGTGAAATAATTGTGTAACATAGGTACAATATGGTTGTTAATACAGGTGTAATCATAGTGTCATAGGGGTGTTTTAATCTGTAATTGGGAAGTAATAACAGTCTGATTACAGTGTAATAACAATGTAATATATGTGTTACATGGGTGTAATATGGGTTTAATAACAATGTAATATGAGTGAAATAATGGTGTATCACGGGTGTAATAGGGGTGTATCAATTTGTAATATGGGTGTAATACCTGATATATGGGTGTAATAGGGGTTGGTAGCAGTGTAATTATGGTGTCACATGGGTGTAATATGTTAAATAGATCTAATATTGGTGTTACATGGGTTCAGTATGGGTCTTATAACAGTGTAATAATAGTTAGATGGTTATAATATGGGTGCAATACGGGTGTAATAATTGTGTATCATGGGTGTAGTAGGGGTGTATTAATGTGTAATGTGGGTATTATAACAGTGTAATTCCGGTGTAATAACAGGATTAAGTATTTAAGCAAAGGTACTTAGTTACTTTCGCCCACTGCCTATTACTGGATTCATATATTTAGAGATTAGAGGTTGAATAATAACTACATCTTATGTTACAGAAAATTCAGACACGCTCTGAGTTATCTTTAGTTTTATTTGCAGAAGCAGAGTAAAGATGTTCCATCACATGAACACAAGCCGGATTGTCGTCAGGATGGAGCTGCGGCTGATGAAGAGGAAGGAGAAACTCTTCATCAGTTTTCAATTGTCTCCTCGATGACGTTTGTGATGACGGTGGTGGTCGTGGTGTTCGAAGTGTTCGAGGAGGAGGAGGAGAGAGAGGAGGAGAGAGCGGAGGAGGAGGAGAGAGCGGAGGAGGAGGAGAGAGCGGAGGAGGAGATAGAGGAGGAGAGAGCGGAGGAGGAGAGAGCGGCGGACCTGGGAGACGAGCACAGGAAGTTACAGTAAGTTTAAAATATAAAGTTAAACGAGAAAAATTGCCCCACAGTGTTAGAAATATTCAGAAAGACTTTACATAATTTTTACATTAATCAGTTTTTTAACTGATTAATTAAAAATTATTAATTGCTTTTATTTTCCTATTTTAATTCTCTTATTATGTTGCACCATTAGTGAGCACCAGGAAAAGCGCTATATAAATACCATGTATTATTATTATTATTATTATACTAATATAGCAAATCATCTGCTACTTTTTTGAGTACGCAAAGTAAAAGTCACTGTGCGGTAAATGTTAAATGTTTTTTAGTGTTGAAGTTCATACATCACTGACTGATTTTGATTTTTGATTTTAAGCTGATTTTCTCCTCTTACCCGGCGGCCTCTCCGTCCAGCAGCCTCCTGTACTCCGCGATCTCCATCTCCAGGCGGGTCTTGATGTCCAGCAGCATCTGGTACTCCTGTCCCTGCCTCTCCAGGTCAGCCCTGAGCTGCATCAGCTGCTCCTCCATGCCGCTCACCTGGCTCTGGAACTGGCTCATCTGCATGGAGTAGCGGTTCTGGATATCAGCCAGCTGCAATTCAAGGGAGGCTTTCTGCAGGGAGACAGTGAGTTTAAAAAACATGTTAGTTCATCTTGAACACCTCGCAAAATAAGAATCCTATAATGAGTTCCACATTTTGTGTGTTCCTTTTTTAAAATCTTTATATGCCGTAAACAGATAAGCAAATAAAGGTTTGGAGGAAAAGTTCTTGCATGAGCTACAAAACGCATCGTCACAGAATGAATCTCAAAACCCTTACCGAAGTAAAAGTATGTTTATCTGCAACATTTTTTATTTGACAAAATGCAAATTGGTTTATTATTGAGAAGCAGTGAGTTAGAAGTCACGTGTGAGACTTTATATTGACCTAACTAAAGACTGAATAATAATTATACTTATAACAATCACTGTGTAAAATAATAATAATACAAAGGAAAAATTATATTATATAGTAATAATCGTAGAAATAATAATAATAAAACATATTGTAAATAAAATCACCATCATCTTAATGAATAATAATCCTAATAATTAGAATTACCATAAACTATATAAAATAATAATAATGATTATATTAATAATAATAATAATAATAAAACACATATATATATAATAATAACCATAGATTATTAAACAGCAAATACATTTAAAAAACGAAAAAATTATAGATTTTTTTATAGTTGTTATAATAACATTGACTGTATGAAATAATGACAACAACAAAAAAAGTTATATACAAATAATATTTATAAATAAATAACTAATAATAATAATAATAATTATCATTATTAAACATCATAATTATAATAATAATAATAATAATAATAATAATAATAATATTCATATTAATAATAATTATAATAATAATACAAATACTAATGAAATAAATAATAATCATAAAAGAATAATAATATTACTAATTATTATAATAATAATAAAAAAAAAGAAATGTAATAATAATCACCATGCTCATCTGAGACTGCAGCTCGATCTCCTGAACCTGGAGTGAACTCTTGGTCTCTTTCACCTCTGTGCTGGTGGTCTGCATGCTCATTATTGTGGTCTCCTCCTCCTTGACGATAGCCTCCGACTGCGAAGAGCACAGGAAGTCAGCACAAACCATCCAAATAAAATGTTCTCGCACTTCTCTACCAGGGTTTTTACCTTGGTAGCGTACCAGCTCTCCAGATCACGCTTGGTTTTGGCGGTGATGGCCTCGTACTGTTCCCGCATCTCTTCCAGCGCTTTGTTCAGATCCTCCTGCGGACCGGCGTCCACCTCCACGTTCACCTGGCCGCTCATATGGCTACGCATCGCCAGCAGGTCCTTGGGGGTGGGGGGTACATACACACTCACATCAGACATTGCTGAGCATTTGAGAAAGGTCAACTTCATCATTATTTTCTAAAATGAGTCTCCACAAAGATATAGTTCTGCTGGAGACTAAATCATTTTGTGTTTTAGGCTTTTGCCTTAAAAAGTAAAAAGACTCAGATCAATTGATCTATCTATCCATATATCTATCTATGAACACTGCAAGATTAATATTTAGTATTAATCGATTTGCCAGCTCATAGAGTCCACTTGTAATAAATAACGAAATGATATCATCAGGTTTTTAACAATACAGTAAACTCCCAGCGCGGGGAGGAAACACAAGTAAACTGGCAGGAAGTACTCAAACAGGAAGTACTCACTTGGCAAACGATTGAAATGTACTTTAACTGAATCAGGACCCTGCTTAATAAAAATACAAAATGATTTATAGTCTGTCTGTTTCTACAGGGATTTTTCCTGAAAGCATCTTAACTTATTATCTTAAATCTGGACTTGTATCATGGTGCTGTCTGAGGTTAAACCAGGATTTAGTTTTTTGGCATTAAAGTATATAGTCTAGCTGTCAGCTCATAGAGTCCTATAGGGAACACGGAAATGTTGAGTAACACACCGTTTTATGTTAGAAATGTATAGTACGGGTCCCCAGCACATAGAAACTGCCGGATGCTCACTCGCATACTGTATGTTGGGCCATTTTGCACAATTAGCATTTCATTGCGTTAATTCAAATGAATGTGGACATGAAACACAATGAAATGTTTTCATGGTGTAAAATGGAAGTTTGAACCTTCAGAGTGGCCATATTTATACAGGTTATACCGGTAAAAACTGCCATTGTTGATCATGAACATGTCAGAAAGGCATTCAGCATCCTCATAACCTCCAAAACCACTCCAAAATTGTCCAAATCAGCCATGCCATTTTTTAACTGTTGTTTAAAAGCATTATAGGCTATAATGCTATTTAACGCAACTGATGCTAATTGTGCAAATTGACCTATTACGTGAGTTAGCATCCGGCAGTTTGTAATTACTGGGGGTACAATACATTTCTAAGATACATTTTGGGGTACTCAACATTTCCTGGTTCACAGTGCTGGCAACTATAGACTATATGTTAGCACACTAATAGTACCTCCTCATGGTTACTCTTCATGGACACCAGCTCTTCTTTCAGAGTGTCCAGCTGCATGCTCAGGTCCGTCATGGCGCCGCTGAGTTCAACCTTCACCATCCTCAGCCCGGCGATGTCCGCCTCCACAGACTGACGCATGACCAGCTCGTTCTCATACCTGTACCATCATATGAGAGCAAAATAAATAATTTAAAAGCTTTGTGTTTTGCTCAAAATACCAAACAGATCACCCATTCTAGCCATGCCTCATATCCATGGATGTATAATAAGAACTGGATACAGCGTGGGAGGCGGGGCCTCGTTCATTCCTATGAGAGTTGCTCATTGGCGCATGAAGACAAAACGGCCCAACTTTTGAGAGAGCGAAACGTCACGAAAGTATTCATATAATCATATAATCCGTTCTTATTGTGCATCCATGGGTAAAGGTAAAACTCATGTAGTACTGAACACGTCACATGAACGTGCCGGGCGGCGCGGTCCCGTGGGTTAGATCCGCGTTCATAATGCAGAAGAAAATAACTCTCAGAATAACGTAATTAGCACATTTTACAACTTGAGGACCGAATGTTTTTAATAAGGGCTATACAAATGTTCATACTGGGTAGTTTTTTTAGTTTAAAAAAAATTATCCAACGATTTACAGACGTCTCTTTCCCAATGTTAGTCAATGGGAAAAAGTATTTCCGGGCCCAGCGACTGATACGGAAGTGTAGTACCGCCGTTTGGCCATGACAAATATTTCCCTCACAGTCCGGCGCACTTCCTGGGGGCTTGCTCATATCCCTCTATTTCACTTCCTGTTTCAAAAGTGCTGATTTTGGGTATAAAGCTTTTAAAAAAGAAAAATGTATAAAAAATTAAAAAGGAGGGGGCTGAGCTCATGCGGGACCCGGCAGCTACTGTCTAAACTAAATACTGCCGTGATGAAACGCCATATCATGGATTATCAAGGATTATTTCTGAAACAGTATGGAGCTCAAAGGCTTTCTCTCTTGCCGGTTATACCACAAGGTGAGTTCCTTTTTATTTCCTGCTTCTTCACACACATGCTCTCCAGTACAGGTTAGCTCTGAGTGTTAGCGATGCTAATGTATACACCGACCATATTAAGTCCAAAACAGTCGGGCATTGTTTCTGATTGCAACTTTCTGATATTACGTCATATCAGACGCAAATCTGGATCAGCTCCGTTGTAGCCCCGTTTTTAGAGATTTGGGTACGGAGGAAAAGAGAGAGGGTTTTATTTTCTGACGCTGCGTGAGTTCCCTGACACACCGGGGACACATCTTTATGTATAAAAGACATCAAAAAGTGCATTTTGCATGATAGGTCCCCTTTAAATAATAAATAAATAAAATAGATAATAGTTTTATATTGATAATAATATTAATAAAAAAAGTTACAAAACTATGGTAATAGTATTTATAATAATAACAAAACTGAAATAATAATAATTAAAAAAGTAGTGATAATAACAATAGTATTTTTAATAATTAAAATAATAAAATAACTTAACTAAGCTCTTATAGAAACATTTATTAAAAAATAGACTTTTTGTATTGTGATATTTAGTCCAGCTGCAGCGTTCTTCACAGCTGCCAGCAGAGGGAGCGCAATGCAGATAATAAAATCCTGCTGTTTAATATTTAATTTAACAGGAAAACACTTTCAGTGTTATTTACATTTGTATTGATTTTTGGTGACTGATAATTGTGCTTTTCGTGTTTCATATGTTGCAGGAGAGGTACAAAGGTAAATAAAAAAGAAATGTTAATAAAGTTAGACACAGATAATTAAACGTAAATGATGATACATAAGGATAAGTAAATATAAGTACAGATAAATAAGGGTAGATAAATAATGAGGTACTGACTTGATCCTGAAGTCGTCCTGAGCCAGTTGGGCGTTGTCGATGCTCAGGAGGACCGTGGCTTTGACCAGGATGGCTTCCTGGATCTGAAAACACACAAAAAAGACAGTCGGTTTCAGAGGTCAAATATCAGTCTGTTCAAGTCAGTGCCCGTTTCTGAGGCGTGGCGATTTTTCTTTTGTGAATAAAAGAAGAACGCCAGCAGACATTTGGAACTTTGTTTTTATCAATTTCTTTATTTTCATTATTTACGATAGTTCAGAACTGCCATGGTCAAGATCATGAATTCATTTTGTGCTTGTTATTCTGAAAGAAAAATATAGCGTTTTTCCCCAGAAGTATTGTGTTGTTATTAGGACTTTGTCAACTTCAGATAATGAACTCAGTAGACTCATGCATTTTATATATATATATTTTTCACAGAGTACATTTTTTTCTCAATATTGCATTTATTTAAGGGTAAGATTTTGTATTTTATCAGTTTTTTCAGTTCCACTCATGATCTTTTATTCCTCCTTATTATTTACGGAAGTTAAAGGCTGCCATAATTAAGATTACGAGTTAATTTTCTTATTTTCATCTTGAAAAATATTTATTTTCTCCAACATCATTGCCCTACTATTAGGAATACAATGTTTGTTAACTCAGCTAATTTAAGACAAAAAATCCAGATTTTAAACCACAGACCCCACACTGGACTCAATTTTCCATGCTGCCCCTCTTTCTCACCTTGCCCTGCAGCTCTGCGATGGTGACGTAGAAGAGGCTGTAGTCTCGGGTGCTAGGGCCGACCTTGCTCTCCACAAACTGTCTGATCTTCAGCTCCAGCTCTCCGTTGGCCTTCTCCAGCGCCGCCACCTTGGCCAGGTATGTGGCCAGGCGGTCGTTGAGGTTGTTCATGGTGGCCTTCTCGTTGCCGATTAAGCTGGCATCTCCACCACCGCCGCCACCACCTCCACCTCCAAAAGCAAAGGCTCCACCACTGCCTCCACCACCACCGCTACCAAAAGAGAAAGCTCCACCGCCTCCACCAGCTCCACTACCATAGCCGAAGCCGCCACCACCGCCACCGCCGCCAGCGCCGCCACCACCTGCAGAGTAGCTCATGCTAGACCGGGAGACCCGAGTACCCGCACCTCCTGCTCCTCCCGCCACGCTGAAGGAGGATGCTCGCCCCATGCCGATGCCACCGTAGCCGCCGCCACCGCTCATGCTGCCGCTGCCAATGGAGTTGCGGTTGGAGTACATCAGGGCCATGATGATGAAGGTGTGTGTCAAAGGAGTGAGGAAAGATTCAGGAGGATGCTCCTTTTAAAGGTGCTCAAATGGGCAGAGCTGCAGGTGATGGGAGGGGTCGATGCTCCACACCCTCCCCCCCCCCCCCCAACCCTCTCAAGGTAACCTGATACCTTAAGCTCTGCACTTATGTAAGATTTGAATGTGCTTGTGCTTCCTAATATTTCCACACCATTTGTTTATACTTCTGCTTTAGTACATATTACATTTCTTACTGCACTACATTTCCGCATCTTAAGAGCTCTGCAGGATTTATTTGATTAATGATGATCTACCTGTGCAAAGCGGCAGGTTTGTTTTAACAGACACATCATAAAACTGGTTATGTTCTGTTTTTACTGCTGCTCATAAATACCAAAAAAATGTGATCCATCTCTGACAGCCACACGCCCTCGAAACCTACCAGTAAGGCGACTGAATTCATGACTCCAACTTCTAACTCTGCTGCAACAGTCAGCTTACATAACCTGCTAACATTGCACCAATAATTATAATACAAAATAATTGTATAATGAAGGCTTTCAGTTTGGATACTTTACGGGTGCGTTCAAACTTTTCTGAAACAAAATCATACAAACTGATATGTTGATTTTCGTCCTGTGTCATCACAATGGGAAATCAAATTATTTGGACAGAAGTTTATTCAGCTCTTTATTGCTTCGCCACAGATGTCATGATATCAGAAAGTCTAGATATATATATTTCGCTGACTGAGTGATAACCAACCTGTCTCCACTGCCTATGACTGACACAATCTAAAGAACAAACCAAAAAAGGTCTAATTTTTCAAATTAAGTTCCTAAAATGATTTGCCGTATTGAAAGCTGATGTACCTGCAGGATTGTTGATTATCTTAGTTTGCATCTTCATGTTTGATGCACTTATTGTATGTCGCTTTGGATAAAGGTGTGAGCTAAATGAATTGTGATGTAATATATCTGATGTGTATTTACATGTTCTCTGGTGTCACAAAGAGCTCAAGAAGATATAGCTGAGTATAAGCACTATTATTACACTGCATGTTATGTACACTCACCGGCCACTTTATTAGGTACACCTTGCTAGTACAGAGTTGGACCCCTTTTGCCTTCAGAACGGCCTTAATTCTTTGTGGCATAGACTCAACAAGGTGCTGGAAACATTCCTCACAGATTTTGGTCCATATTGACATGATAGCATCACGCAGTTGCTGCAGATTGGTCGGCTGCACATCCATGATGTGGATCTCTCGTTCCACCACATCCCAAAGGTGCTCTACAGGATTTAGATCTGGTGACTGTGGAGGCCATTAGAGTAAAGTGAACACATTGTCATGTTCAAGAAACCAGTTGGAGATGATTTGAGCTTTGTGACATGGTGTTATCCTGCTGGAAGTAGCCATCAGAAGAAGAGTACCATGTGGTTATAAAGGGATGGACATGGTCAGCAACAATACTCAGGTAGGCTGTGGCGTTTAAACGTTGCTCAATTGGTACCAAGGGGCCCAAAGTATGGGCATTCTCAGCTTCATGCTGTTAAAGTATGCGTTGTAACCAGAAATTGTTACCTTGCGGTTGGACGCCTTGGCAAGAAGTTGATGAAGTTATCACTTCATTTGATCCGATTGAACAATTGTGTGAAATGGTCTCAATAAGCGTATCAAGTTCTAGATTTATAGCACGCGTTTTAGGAAATCACATTGACCCTTTACCAATGAACACCAATATCTAATTGGAGCATCCTTGAGTCCAAATGGACGAGGCATTTCACTAAAATTGCAAGGACAACCGAAAGTCATAACGTTTTCAACATTACAGAGGCAGAAATACAGATTCTTTTTCTAGTCTTGGTTCACTATGCCAAGTGAAGACCAGAGGTCGCAAAAGTACACACTCTGGGTGTTTCTCAATGTTGAGGACGCTTCCTTGGTAGGACCTGTCTCCGAGTCAGGTCCTTCAGAAGCGAGGCAAGAATCCTTCCTAGCCTCGGAAAAGGAAGATTGGTGGAACAGGCTAACAGGTGTGCAGGTGTGTGTCATATGCGAGGCCCCGCCTTAAATGGAGCGTGATTTCCGCCAAAGATTTTGGAAATTGGTCCGTGCGCAAAGCATTGTGGGGATTTTAATACCATGGAGGATACACATATGCAGCCTCGAAATTTCCCGCAAAGAACGACGCCGGCCTCGGTAGAATTCCAAGGATCCTGGACATTGGAACAGTCCTTTGGCGGGACTCGATGACGTAGCATCCTTGAAATAGTGCCTCTGGAGGAGCCTTCCTCGACATTGAGAGACACCCACTCTTTACTTAAGTAGAAGTACAGATACTTGTGTAAAAAAAGACTTTGGTAAAAGTAGAAGTTCTGATTCAAATGTTTACTTAAAAAGTAAAAGCACAAAAGTACAGTCTCTGAAATGTATTCACAGTTTTTGCGCCCACAACTTCAAACATCTCCCTTAAGTAAGGCCATGGATGCGGGATGTCTTGCTGGTGGTCTGATGAATCGCCTCCGTCGATGTTGTCTTCATTTTCAGTCCTGTCGCTGACTGAACTAGTCTTACTCGTGGACATTATGCCGTTAGACCCTTCTCCCTTAACGTCACTGCCTAGCTGTTTCGTCATACGTCTTTTACGTTGTTTATGTTGTTTTCGTCTGTCGTGCATGATCTGCACACCATGGCTCGTCTTCTCTACGTGTTATTGTCACATCCATTCAGTTTTAAATCAGTCTTGATGTCGGGGAAGGCTTGCAATGATGCAAAATAAAAATAATTGATAATTCACCTTACATGCATTAAAACAAAAGTAACGAGCCTGTTTTGAAAATGTAAGAAGTAGAAAGTACAGATATTTGTGTTAAAATGTAGGGAGTAAAAGTAAAAAGTCCTCAGAAAAATAAATACTTAAGTAAAGTACAGATACCTGAAAAATCGACTTAAGTACAGTAACAAAGTATTTCTACTTCGTTACCTCTGGTGAACACTAGAAAAAGTGAAGGTCAAAAAATCCTTCGTCAACAACAACAAGTCCTAACACTAGTCCCAAGACAATACCAGCAAGTCCATAGATAAATGTGAGCACAAGACTACCAAGTCCCAAGTAAAGACCAGCAAGACTAGTGCCAGGTCAAGACCAACAAGTCCCAAGACTAATGCCAAGACCAACAAGTCTCAAGTCTAGTGTCAAATCAAGACCAACAAGTCTCAAGGCTAGTGTCAAATCAAGACCAACAAGTCCCAAGCATAGTGTCAACTCAAAATAAGTTACACCACTATTGCCATGTCATGACCCACAAGTCCATTTTGCAGAATGGTTCATTTCAAGTTATTATTGTACTATTGCATTAATTGTAGCTGATAAAGCTGGAGCTCATTTTCATATCTTTGCTTGATTTAAAAACACTTTTTTGTATCACTCTTTGTATCTCCCCCTGGGCTGTGTTTAACACTTACAGTATCACAGTATCCTGATCTTGCTGGCGTTGCATATTTTTCTCAGCTCAAAGGAGAGCTCAAAGTGATGACTGAAAAGCCTCCTGGCACCAAGCTGTCACCTGGCTGCCATACTTCAAGTGCATGCTGTGGGAAAACGCTCTCGGCTGACAGCAGCACCGCATTTGTTTGTTGTCTTGTCATGGTAACCTGCAGGCCAGTGTCACTCACCTGTTTTAGGTAAAACAAGCTTGTTGCATTAGGTATGCAGGTGATATGTGTTCCTCTATTTAAAATAAGACAAAACCTACAAAGGTATAGTTAATAAGTACAGACTTTAAAACAATTTTTTAATGTTATTATAACAACTGTACATATATTATAAAATATATTGCACATATGATTCATATGATTCGCTACAATTGCCCAAAACACTTCTATTAGGAGAAAACACGCTGCACTTTCAAAAACGAAGCAAGTATGACATTTAGATTCTTGCACCGTTTATTTTTTCACCGTTTTGTGTTTGTAGCGTCTCCTTAATGCAAACCCTGCGCATTTTTCGTCAAGTTGGTAAATGTTTCCTAAATGCTGCACACGTGTTGTCTAGGTGGGGAAGATGCTTCTTAATTTGCAAGTGCAGCACGTTTCTCATAAAGGAAGTGTTTTGGGCCTCTGTTTAACACATTACTATTCAGATTCTTACTACCAACACCAAAGTCTAAAATGACTGTATTATAAGTAAAAGTCCTGCATTAATGTTTATGTGTTAATGTTTAATTAGAAGTGTAGACATATTATTATCAAAACAAAATGTTACTTTTATAGTTCACTGTTTTAAAACCTACAAAAACGAATGCATTATCATTTGTGTGTGACCCACGTAATTGTCAACCAGGTCAGTTGACGTAGCGTAAAGATAGATTATGAACGTTTTTGAAAGTTTGCATAGGATGTGTTTCACAGCTGGTACCACCAACAAACAAACTTTATTTAATAGAAAGCAGGCGGAGCCCTCAAAACAGGAAATGAGTCAGCATTACTTCCTTTTTCCTTAAACAACTTAAAATACGTCAGTCCACAGCCAATTTTGATGCTTCACCATGAACACAGGTGCTGTTAAAGGTCAACTGTACATGGTCAAATGTTATCACAGTGCCCGTTCTTTGCTGTTTGCAGCTTAAATGTATATTGTCTTTTGTGAATGTTCCTTTTTTATGTGCTATTAATAATAAATCACGTCATCCCTGCAGCACTCTGCCTTTCAATCTCAAAGTCTCTTAGACCTCTTTGTCTTTTTCTGACTCTGCATTCATCTGTAAAGAAAAAAAACTGCTTTGTTGATTTATGAGCACATGTAAAGGAGAGGATTGTGATTTTAGAGGCACTCGACGTTTGGAGTGAATCTGTTGAGCTGACAGCAGTGTTCTGATCTGAGGAATGAAAAAAAGTTTGAATTTGAGTAACGGCCAGTAATCTGCTAACACATGCACCAGCTTCAGGCCTGCAGCTAGAGATGTACTGATTCCTGAGCAATGGGTTCATTTGCAGGCGCCTTTGTCTCTACATGCATGACAACAGGTATGTGAGAATTCATAGTTCCTATATTAACTTTGATACCTGCAAGCTGCATGCCCATCCTTTCCTACACTTCATGTTTAACCTTTTCACATTCTGTTAATGACACATCAGCAAATTTAAGCTCAGGGTTTGCTTTTTTGAATTTTGCTGGTTTCCAGTGTAGATGTTCAGAAGATAGTCAAAACTGACAAGTACCAACCCAAAAGTCAAGTCAAGACTCTAATCAAGATATTTAAGTCAAAAGACGAAGTCCCAAGTCAAGACCAACATGTCCCAGTAGAAGACAGAAAAATATATCTTAAAGTGGACCTATCATGCTATATTTGAATAATATATTGTAGGGCCATACCTATATAAGGTATATTTATACGTTTATGTTTTCAAAATACCAAACAGATCATGCATTTTAGCCATGCCTCATTTCACTCTATGTGCTGTTTGCTGTCTACGGTCTGATTCTGTGAGCTGCAGCTGACCACGCCCCCCTGCAGGAGAGGGGGGCGTGACACGGCCCCGGCACGAGTGTCATGTTACCATGCTTGCTGTGATTACGAGTGGAGAATAAACATGTTATCTCAGAGCAATGCATGTGTTCAAGCATATTACGAATTTGATCCAGAATCTGACCCTGAAGAAGCGGAGGTTTCGGTGGAGGTGCAAACATCTCGGTTGCAGCAGGACGTTTCTGAATGGTTAGTTGACAAGCTGTTGTCCCTATTTGTTACGATGCTTGCTAATTATTCCGTTTCCGTTCATATTTTGGCTAATTAGCAAGAATGCAATGTGTACAGTTTGTAACATAGAATTTGTAACGCAAAAACAGCGGTACATATTAGGGATGCCAGAAACTGACCATGATCAAATTCGAAAATCGGACAGCCCTGGCGAATATTAATCGATTATTCGCCGCACCCCCCCCCCCGAAAAAATAGTATTTTCGCAGAGCTTGCATTTTACTTCATTTGCACTTGTCACTTCTCTTCTTTGAACGTGCCGCTTTGTTCATCTTTAGTTGTGTTCTTCTCACTGTTCTGTATATCGCCAATAAATCAATCGCACGTGTGACGGAGAGGGGGGGGGGGGGGGGGGGGGGGGGGGCGGGGTCGGTGTGTAGCAGGCTGCAGCAGGCAGCAGCTGTCTGCACTCTGCGCAGCCTGCGCTGCTGGCTTCCTCCAAGTTTACAGTAAAACAAACTGGTGGTGTGACCAATGGCCATTTACAATTATTAATACTATTACTATTATTAGCATTAGTCTATATTTTGGTTGAAACTAAGCCAGGAAAAAAAAAAAAAAACATAGATAATAATAAAAATATATATAAATAAAATCGAATTTTAAAAATAATTTTCGATTATGGAGACTGTAACGAATATTCGAAAAATCGAATAATCGCTGGCATCCCTAGTACATATATATATTTACATAGGGAGACATTCATATTTTCAGCATATATATACAATGGCCTCATTGCGTTTATTTATAATATACAGTCCTTTTCTTCCAACATCGTGCAACAACTGTTGTTACCGTTGGAAAGTTCAATAACTTAGGGTCATAAAAAGTATAACTCCAGATGCTTAAACACCTCAGTTGTCAGCAATGTGTGTATTTTCATATGTGTTTTTAAAAGCCCAGTTATTGACTTCTTTCTACAGGTGTACATGTGCAAATTGCGCTGCAATGCCGTCTGAACCAGAGAATGTGTGCTGCATGGAGATACCACAGGTAACATTTTTGATAGCTTCACTAAGTTCTCTGTTTAGAGAATACATTTTTCACATGTCATTCAATATGTTTATCACACTACTGTAGGTGTCAAGACGGATGCAGGAACTTGAGCTCTCTGTGCCTTGTATGGTGGACCATCCTGGTTTGGAGCCTGTGTGCCTAAATGTGTTCTCCCTGCAGAATGCTTTCAATATATACAGAGCTGAACATGGGAGACTACAGATGAGGCAAATACAGCAGTGAGTGGTTTGTTTGTTTTGACTGAAATTGTAAAATGTCTGCTAATATTGTTTATGAAAATAAATACTGATCTTTCATTTCATTCTGTCATTGTACATGGCGTTACTATTATGATATACTACACAGCAATGGCATAACACACCCATGTGTACGACAAAAAAAGTCCACACACACAACCTTATGCTTTTGAAAGCAGCATATACTTTACCCATCCAAATATGAATAATCATGACACATTTGATATAAACTGTCGGAACTTTATTCAAAATCAACGGTATTTTACATAAATTAAATAGGCTTTTCACTAAATATTATTTGCAATTATTTCAGGCGTCACAGGTATCTAGCCTACAGAAGCTTTGTGAGCTGGTGTTGGGGCTTCCTTGGACGCAAGATCAGAGTAGTCATTCCGGCCTGCGTTGTCCTCAGGATTCACAGGGAGTTTCCTGATCCGCAAAACAACTATGTTGGGTTCAGACAGTCAAATTGAACCGTGTAGCATAACCGGCGATGACCTCCTCCCTGTCAGGTCGCTCATACTGGGAACACAGGTCCTCTGGGATGGGTATCTTCAGAAGCTCCTGTGTGAATGGTGCAGGGTCCACAAAGACTTGGTCGAAGATGAGGTCCATCAAGTTGGCCACGTAGCCTGTGCAATGTTAAAAAAAGCAAAACAAATATTTGGTTTAGATTTTTATATGCATGTAAAACACTGAAAGTTGTTTCTATTTTTTTTATTTTATAATTTGTTGTGGAATACATACTTCATTTTAAAAATGTGAATATTACAGGCACTTCAATAGATGTATAGATTTATTTTTCATGTGCTTGCGTCCGAATTTATATGAAAGTCTACTCTTGGGTTGTAAATAGTTGTATAATAAATATTTTAAACACTTACGGAATGTGGGGTCAGTCTTTATGGGTTTTGCTCTGCATTCTCCCTTCCTGGCCTTTGGGAACTGCAGTTTATACAGAGGGTTTCCAGTGGATGTAGTGGCTTGTGCACAATCAGCGTTTTCATTGTAGTGCAGGGCTGCCAGGTACAGTCTTTAATTTCCGTAATGAGAAAAAAAAAGTGTAAATAATAGCAAAGGATGTACAAATTGTCACTAATTATAAGTAACTATGGTTTATTTTACCTGCACAACATTCCAAGAAATGGAAACACAACATTCTTTGGAGCAAAGCGCAGGATGACGCTGTGGAATGCCTCCAAAGATGAAGTCTGGTGGTGGGGGCTGAGTTTGGCCACAGCTTTCAAAATCCTCTTGTTTGTGTGCCGACACCAAAGCTTCTGCAGGGAATTTTAGCCTGGACAGCTGTAACATAATTGTATTTGACTTTTAAAAAAAACAAATGATAAAACAAATACACTTTACAACAATTACAAGCACACAAATTCAAGGCTACAACATCAGAATGTCAAGATGTATCCAAAGAACATTTTAAAAACGTGCTTCTAACCTGTACTTCGACGTGAACCTTAAGAGTCCTCGAGGATAGCTGTGTACGAACAGTACGGTGCTTCGGTGGGTCAGTCTGACATGCAGAATCTATCATCACAGATAATCTGCTGGTAGCATGTGAGGTGCTGGCCTGTAAAGAAGAAAACATAGTTAGAACAAAATCATCTCAACTTAGTATTCAGGATGAGAAAATACTATTTGGATAATTATAGTCTGAAATCCCAAAAGATGGGGGCTAAAACTGTCTATTTAGCAAAGCTCTTTGCTTAGCCTTTTCCAATCTGAGTTAGTTTGGAACCGTAACATGCATGCTGTGTTTCTGACAGGATACAGATGATGTGTTGGAGAGGGGCTGAGCTCAGTAGACTGACTGTAATGAGTGCTAGCCACTAATTAGCCTGTTGCTGGAGGTAAGGCCCTGTCAACAACAACAACAACAACAAACCAACGGTGCTTTAGCTCGGTTTTACTCGTGGTGTGTCTCCCCCCTCCCCCATAGATCCTAACAGTCGTGCACACACACACCCATTTAAATTCATGTGTGCTAACAAGTAAACACATAAAAGCTTTTGCATATAACGTTGCAAAAAACGGCGTGTCTCATTAGCGTAGCGTAGCTTACAGATCGATGATATCTGATCATTCTTACAGACTACAATCACAAAAGCTTGTACATATAACGCTGCAAAAAACGGCACTTAGCTACAGAAGATTACGTTTGTTATTATAACTTACTTTATATGATTTTAGAGGATACAAAATACTAATAAATACGAGAATAAATACTTATGTTATCTGCTATGGCGTGGCTTTACAGCCTTCACACAGATCGCCATTGCGGCAGTACGTCTGAGCATGTTATCAAATGCCTGATAATTAAAACAAAAGCAAAGACAGAGGAGCGTACAAAATAAAATAAAATGTTACAAAAACATATAAACACCTAACCGATTACTGTTTGGGTTTGAGGCGACATTGCAACCCAGTCTCACGGCATTTCGTGTTATAGTCACGAAATTAATTTAATCTATTGATTCGTGTTCACCAACACGATTTTCGCATTTTTTTTTAAAAGCAATGTATTTCTATTTGTAGTATGTTTCATGCCTGCAACACGTCTTTTTGTCCGGTCGTGTCTTGGAATACCAGAAGCTGTGTGGTTCATAAAAACATGTTCTTACTCAATATCTTACCCTAAGCCTAACCCTATCCCTTTTATTTTAAATTGTATAATGTGGGAGTTTTTTGCCGTCCACGAGGAAAAGAAATGGGGCAAAGAGCCTCAGAATACTGAAATCTGTATTTTTTGTCATCTTTTTTTCCTTCTAATTTGTTATTATTTGGTGCAGGCACGAAACATACTACCAATAGAAATACATTGCCTCTAAAATTGTTCTGTGTCAGAATATTGAAATCTGTATTTTTTTTATTTTAATCTGTTTTTCCTTCTAATTTGTTATTATTTACATTGCTTTTAAAATCGTTCTGTGTGACACGAAAAAAATGGCGAAATCGTATTGGTGAACACGAATCAATAGATTAATTTCGTGACTATAACACGAAATGCCGTGAGACTGTGTTGGACATTGATACTGTGAAGCTACATGCTACATGCTACATGCTACAAGCTAGAATAGCTTTATCAGAAAAAACACCGCTAAATAAAAACTTACAGCTTCCAAATTGGATGTGGCCTCACTGGCCTGGTCCCGGATGGTGGGTATTGATCCCAGTTTTAGCCTTAGTTTGGAGGCAAATCCTTCTTTGACTTGAGTGACGTTCATAAACATGTCCGGGGCAAAATGTTGTGAACACACAAGCAGAAATCTGCTGTAGTCTTCTGGCACATCTCCCTGGAAAATAAACTCTAGCCACAGATTCCTGTCTTTTTCCAGAGATGGCAGTGCATGCAGTACCTTGCCCTTGTCCAGATTATTGCAGCCAACAACAGCACAACGTTTAACTCCCTTGGACGACATCGTTATTAGAGTACGCAAAAACATAGATGTGACTGGGGGAGCCTGCCGACAGCCTATATGCGAATGAGAGGTTGGGCAATGGCCGTGGCCGTGGCCCAACCCCACATTCCCCTGATAGGTGGAGAGTTGGCCCAATAGCCGTAGCGCCACCGTCCTGACGTCAGGACAGTGTTCAAATCTGGATCCATTTTTATCAGATCCGGTGCAGAAATTAGAAATTCAGTTCCTGACGGACAGCAAAAAAGCCAGAGATTATAGAATTAAACAAATAAATAAAAACAAGGATAATTGTGTGTTATTGTTGAGTAAATAACAGTGTGTTATTTAGAAAAGAATATCAAATTAGAAGGAAAAAAACACAACAAAACAAGTCCGACATTATACGATTTAAAATAAAAACAATAATCGTGGCTTGATATTGAGTAAAAAAATGTTTTTATGAACCACACAGCTTCCAGTCTTCCAAGACCCGACCGGACAAAAAGACGTGGTGCAGGCACGAAACATACTACCAATAGAAATACATTGCTTTTAAAATCGTTCTGTGTGACACGAAAAAAAGGGGGAAATCGTGTTGGTGAACACGAATCAATAGATTAAATGTTGTGACTATAACACGAAATGCCGTGAGACTGGGTTGAATCGTCAGTTCAAAACTGACTGGACTGAGAAGTATTGTTTTTTTTTACCGGACCACACCAATGCTAAACCGACTTGTTTGATTTGAATGCAAAACCGACTTGTTTGATTTGCATCCAGAATGTAGCTGTAATCAAATCAGACAACCTGAAGACTCGCCCTGTGACTGAACCGACATGGAACACCTGTCTGTGTTCGTACGATTTTTTGGGATGGGAAGATATTGCGGGAAGAGCTGCTGTGTTTGCTTCCTCTTTCCGGGCGCACGACCGGGGAAATAATCTTCCACGAGCTGACATAGTTCTTCGAAAAGAATGGTTTGAATGTGAGTCAAATCGTCTCTGTTGTAACCGACGGGGCTCCGTCGATGGTTAGACAGCACAAGGGCTTGGTAAGCAGGCTTTCCGCGGTTAACCCGGCGCTCCTGACATTTCACTGCATTAATTCACAAATCAATGTTGTGCGCAAAACTGTGGAAAAATGAAAGAGACGATGGATACTGTGACGAGACTGGTTAACTTTGTGTGTGAGAGCTCTAGTCTGCAGCATTGCCTTTTTAGATCGTTGCTAGAGGAAATGTCAGCTGAACACAAGGATCTCTTACTGCACAACAATGTTCGCTGGCTGAGCAAGGGCCGTGTGTTGGAGAGGGTGTGCGACCTGCGTGATGAACTGGTTCTTATCAAGCCTGCAGAGCCAAAAAGCCCATGAGTTTTTGAGCTTTTTAACTGACACCAAGGTGATAGCAGATGTTAATTTTTTGTGTGACATCATGTCTCGTCTAAATCACCTTAACCTGCAGCTGCAAGGCAAGAACCACACTGTTGCTGAGATGTACGAGGCGGTTAAAGCTTTCCGGTCAAAGCTGCACCTTTTGGAGAGAGACATTCATGGGAGGAAGCTGCACTTTCCACGTCTGCGTAAATAAATATATACGGATATGTAATAACATATTCGAGGTGGCTTTCAATAGAAAGCCACCTCGAATATGTTGTCTTAATGTTATGACATGTATTCTCATAAATGATGCGGTAAGCAGAAGGACAGAATTACGTCTAAACTGAGGACATTTTGTATTTCTATAGGTTGTATAGATACGAGCATGGTTTTATATACTATCATGTTTAATCATGTTTTATGCCGTTTGCTAAGACTTGATAAGTCGCTCATAAAACACAGGAGGTATGGAAACTAAGAACACCATATATTTGGTAGATTTGGCAGCTGATATAACTCAACACATTAGTTTTATTTCATTTAAAGGGGACCTATCATGCAAAATGCACTTTGGTACGTCTTTTATACATGAATATGTGTCCCCGGTGTTCCAGGGAACTCACCAAGTGTCAGAAAACACAACCCTCTCTATTTTCCTCCATACCCAAATCTCTAAAAAAGGGGCTGCAACGGATCTGATAAAAACTGATCCAGATTTGAACACTGTCCTGACGTCAGGACGGTGGCGCTACGGCTATTGGGCCAACTCTCCACCTATCAGGGGAATGTGGGGTTGGGCCACGGCCGGCCATTGCCGCTCGAAAGCGCTGGAGACGCTGTAGTACATATGCCAGGCCTGTAAGTGGCGCTGTAGTCTGCCACAAAAGCAGCGAAGAAGACTTCCCGCCCATAGTTACCATGGTTACCCTTCTGTTTATTCTCCGCTGTGGCTTTTTTTCTCCCTCCCCGAGGCAAGCGTTTGATCCCGCTGCAATGCAATCCCTCCCCGTCGAGGCAAGCACTGTAATTCTCTCCGGTTAGTCCACCAGCAGATGACAAACACCCACCTCTCCGCCTCTTCCAAGGAACGAGGGGACCGTGCGGCAGAGTTTCAGTTTCAGTTTGTTTCGCCGGTCAAGATGTCCGTTAAAGTTTAAATCTTCCGGACAAAATTAGAAAAGTGCCGGTCAAAGGTCTTCTTTGTTATTTATTGAGCTTTAAAACAAATGAATAACGACTCTATATAATAAAACACGGAGGACGGAGATCTCTTTTTCTCCCCCTCTTCTGACAGCCCAGCAGCTGATGAGAGCACGTCTCCCCTCTCCTGCAGGGGGGCGTGGTCAGCAGAATCAGACCCGTAGACAGCAAACAGCACATAGAGCGAAATGAGGCATGGCTAAAATGCATGATCTGTTTGGTATTTTGAAAACAGAAACGTATACATATACCTTATATAGGTATGGCCCTACAATATATCATTTAAATATAGCATGATAGGTCCACTTTAAGTGGTGGATATAGAGTTGCTGCAGTGGAGACGCTGCGTACAGCTGATCGACAGCTGGAACACAAACCACCAAATAAAAAAATAAACATTAATTGACTCCACTCCGCAGGGATCCCCCGATACTTTCTTACAGTTTCTCATCATGGGGGGTCTCCTGTCCCCGGCACAAACACACTGACACACTGCCTGAGGAGGGTTATGTGTATTTTGTCATTAACTTTTTTCGTACCACTTATTTATTTATTTTGGTGACGATCCGACCTCCATGCTGCTACTCTGGTTCAAACTGCATCCACCAAACAATGTGATTTGTCTCCACCTTCCCAAAAGAACCAAAATCTGACACGGTGTGAAATGTTTTTTTTTTGGCTGTTCTGTCGTAATTTCCTGCGATCTTCTTCATGCAGTCAGTCAAAATGAATATTAATACAGGGCGTTTCTTTGACTATTTATAGGCAAATATGGGCGTTACGTGAAGCCCGCAAAAGCTGCGCCGCATTTCGAGTTGTGTTGTGCACCGTCAAAAGTGCTAAGTCAGTCATGTTTTATGTTGTTATTCTTGTATTGTCTTTCACTTCCTGGTTTGTTTTGTCACGTCTCTTTTCAGCTTCCTTGACTCCCTTTCCTGGGCCCTTTCTCATGTCTTCAAATGTTCCTCCTCGACTCCCCTCCTCGACTCCTATCCTCGAGACTTAGTCCCGCCCACAGGAGATGCGAGCGGAGGAGCCGAGGAGGGGAACCGAGGAGAGAGGAGGGGAAGCAGCAGGCGGTTAGAGAAATGAGAACTCCTCTCCTCTGAGCGGTCATTTTAAAGAGACGTCCATTAATGATGACAGGAGGCACAGCAGCCCTCTGTCTGATGGACAGATGTGTTCATGACGACTTATATATTTACTTTTAATTCATTCACAGTGCGGTATAATGAGACAATAACAGGCTACAGATGCGGACATACACACAGACACACAGACACACAGACACACACACACACACACACACACACACACACACACACACACACACACACACACACACACACACACACACACACATGTATATATTTATATAAATATATACAATTTCAGAATCAAACAGAGCACTCTCATAATAACGTAACACTATCAGAGACTGGATATATCCCCCCCCCCCCCCTCTCTGGTCGCTACAATGAGGGAAATAAATGACGGGCCAAAAGTTTTATTTACAAGTATTACAAGTAAGCAGAGGACACCTCTGGCTCCCGGGTCGTGCATTTGAGTCCTTATTTCCTTGTGTAACCAAGTTCGTAACAAGTTGATTGTGATTTATAAAGGGAAACCGGCGTAGGACGTGCTGTTGTGGCAAATCAACCCTCACAACAGGAAAGAATGAAACAGAGACGAATCAATAAAACACAAACACAGATATAGTTGAAATTAATCATTATTATTTAGTTGCGCAACACCAAACAACAATGGGGAAACATTACCTGCCCTCAAGCAATCATACAGCAATGCTCCCCCAACAAAGTACAAGAAACACAGGGCAGATAAACATTTTCTAAATGACACACGAACATGTTCCCTAAACATGTTTAACGCACACACATTGTCAGTTCTCCTAAACTTGGACATGTTCCAGATGTCGAAAGGTCATCATCTCATGACGTCTTTAGGAGTTTGCAGGATATGAATTATCCAATTAACAAACTATCAGAGGTGGGGACTCGAGTCACATGACTTAACTCGAGTCAGACTCGAGTCGCATATTTTTTGACTTGAGACTTGCTTGACTAACATTGATAAAAGACTTGACTTGACTTTGACTTGGTATTCATGACTTGAGACTTGACTTAAGCTTGAGACAGATGACTTGAAAGGACTTGACTGTTTAAAATTAAATATTTGCGTTTGTTTTTGTAGTGAGATATTACGTTTAGTTTTTTCGAAAAACGTGATTGGGTGATTATAGCGCTATGCGCGCAAACCTGGCAACCCACTAGACGGCAGGAGTGTCAGTTAACATGGCAGCGGCTAGCGTTACTCCAAAAATAGTGAAGTTTGGATTCATGGATTATGTTGTCGATGACGCTAATAAGAAGAGAACAGCGGTATGCAGGGTCTGCAGCATAAAGATCAGTGACACGACCACCAAAACATCCAACTTCATTCGTCACTACAAAAAACCCACAGAGAAAGGTGCGTGAATGTGGTGTGTTAGCTAGAAAGCTAACGTTAAGTTTAAGCTACGTTATACTTGGTTTCAAATCGATTAAGCATTGCAAAGAGAAGACAAAACGGTAAATGAACACTAGAACCGCCAAGGGATTCATTTGTACTAACCCTGATACTGACGGGCTGTCAGGAGAGGGAGAGAGAGAGAGAGGAAAAGAGATGCCTCGTTTATTTCCATTGTGTTATTATCAGAAGTTACTGTAAACTTTTGAATAATGTAGTTCATCTACTTTTAGTAGTTTGTTTAAATGTTTTAATTATGTTGTTTTTGTTTGTAGAAGTGCATCATTCCTTGATTTATTGTAAAATGAATCTGAACTTTTTGATCTGTTATGATGATAAACTGAAGCCATTTCTAAATTAACCCAATTAAGTGAGTTTTAAATCGTCCTACTTTATAAGGAAATTATGAAGAGGAACAAATTAAATGATTTGAAAATGATATCTATGTAGGTGCTGACGCTGTTGGCGGTTCTAGTGTTAACAGACATTTAAATTAAATATGTGTAATGACAAATGCCATATGATTTTCTTACCTGGAATTCTGCCTTTTTGAACAGACTTTTTGATTGAGTCCTAGCTTATTGTCTGCAGTTCTAGGGTTAATATTAATCTAATATGATTGTCATCGGTCTAAATTAGATTTCAAATGATTAACTGTGTATGTAATGAAGATCATAGTGTGGGTTGAATCCATTTTCATAACCACTGTCTTTTAACTGATTTAAATGCGGAAACTGGGCTTATTCATCAGAATTTTGTATGACTTGACTTGACTTGACTTGACCTGAGCAATGACTTGACTTGACCTGAGCAATGACTTGACTTGACTTGCTTGACTCTCACCACAGTGACTTGGGACTTGCTTGATACTTGTAGGTCAAGACTTGAGACTTGCTCATGACTTGCACATGTAGGACTTACTCCCACCTCTGCAAACTATATATACGTCTGCACATGAACGCACATACATTTCTTTACATTAACTAACACACCAACCTCAATGTTTTCCCTCTAACTCTATTATAATCTAAACATCCTCTTTGTCAGCTCACTTTAAGTGAATAATTAGCAAAGAGACAATTAGCCTCTTGGCTCTGAAAACTGTAATTTAATAACATACCTAGTTACTATGACTAGGTCCAAGATTGATATAACAGTGCCGCACGCAAGTTCTATGCCGGTACGCAGTGTTTTATGAATCGGAAAATGTCTGTGCGTATTTATTTGCTTTGTCCTATGTAAGCAACCTTCCCACGTGAATCCTACGCAAGGCTTTATAAATGAGGCCCCAGAGCTATTGCAATGTTCCTACTCACAATATTCCCCTCAACATACATCTGCAAATCAGCATTTTTCTTCAATGAATGCTATCAAGAGCCAGGACAGGAACAGACTCTTGGACAGTGCCTCAGGATTGCCACAACAGAATACAGCCCAAACATCAGACAGGTTGCATCATCCCGCCGCCCTCACTTCTCTCACTGATTGGTGAGTGAACAACATCAATTTATTTTTGCAATTTGTCAATTCTATTATGGTATAATAATTATTAAGACAAAAATAACCATTTCATATTTTATAGTTATATTTATATATACATTTATTTCCTAAATAAAATGCTACGCAGCGTAATTAAAACAAATTAATAAAATGAGAGCGCAAAAACCTTGGATAATGCTGAGAGATTCACACTCAAATGCAGAGAGATTCACACTCAAATGCAGAGATTAACACAGAGAAAGCATTTTTTATATAAATGTAACAACACTCAAATATGTTTTTGATGTAACTATTTGTGTGTGGATCAGAAATATATTTGTGAAACTTTTTTACATTTATAAATAGATACGTTTTTGTGTGTGCATTGAAAAATATGTGTGTGGATGGATACATTTATATATAAATCAGGAATTACATTTGTGTATCCTTCTGTGTGCATTTATTTATTTTTGAGACTGATCTGACCCCATAGGATGGTGAGGGCTATGGCGTCGTCTGTGGACCTGTTTGCTCTGTAGGCAAACTGCAGGGGGTCCAGAGAGTCAGGGAGGGAGGAGGTGATGAATGTTTTTTGCACACATCTGGCCTGTTTAAAACAAAAGGGAAGGGCTCCTTGTCCTTCTGTGTCTCTACAGCCTGGCTGCTCTCAAAATGTGCGTAAGACTGCGTTTCCTCAGTCTCACTAGCACTCCGGCCCGGGATTGCCGCTTTGTCTTCCTCCTGCGCCGCTCAGGTACAGCAGCAACAACAACAACAGATAGGCATGGCCACTCCACATTGTTTGCCATTCACGGTGATAGACTGCTGTCCACCAAGTTTCGGATGTGAAGTTCCTCTCTACCATATTGTATGGCTTGGTTGGCTCGCATGTTGTCAACAAAGTTAAAAAGACACACTGAAATGTAAACGAACACTGTAATAAAACGAAAGAAAAGCAAAGTTGGAGCCGAGCTAGAAACACGGCAGTCATACACGGCACCATCTTCATTACAACCAGTGGTTGACACTTGACAGATTGATAATTTCTTCTTTAACCACTAGAAGAAATTTTTCTTGCAGCTGATCAAATATAAACAACAAAAGAAAACACATAACCATTCAACAATAGAACAAATGCAATATTTACCTTTAAAGGGGACCTATCATGCTAAATGCACTTTTGTACGTCTTTTATACATGAATATGTGTCCCCGGTGTTCCAGGGAACTCACCAAGTGTCAGAAAACACAACCCTCTCTATTTTCCTCCATACCCAAATCTCTAAAAAAGGGGCTGCAACGGATCTGATAAAAACTGATCCAGATTTGAACACTTTCCTGACGTCAGGAAAGTGGCGCTACGGCTATTGGGCCAACTCCACCAATCAGGAGGAGACAACCACGGCATTGCCGTTCGAAAGCGCTGGAGACGCTGTAGTACATATGCCAGGCCTCTAGATGGTGCTGTTGCTCACAGAATCAACCCTTGCAAAAACAGAGCAATAAATTGTCAAATTGAGCGAAATGAGGCAAGGCTAAAATGCATGATCTGTTTGGTATTTTGAAAAAAAAAAAAGTATAAATATGCCTTATATAGGTATGGTCCTACACTATATTATTCAAATATAGCATGATAGGTCCACTTTAGCAAACAAATACAATTGTAAATCTATTGTACTTTGCCCTCTGACCTTTATGTGTATGTTTTCATTTTTTAATATGATGCATGCCAAAGAGTCATTAAGGATTTGTTGTGTTAGACCATTGTGGTTGTGTTAGCAATGGAGTGTGGACAGCAGGATTAAACATCAATACATCTTTCCATCTACACATTCAAATATCTAATCCAATCATTAAACTTTCTCTTTAGAAAATATAACTGAACATGCAGCTTCACATTTGCACAGTTGCAGTAACAAGGCCACTTTGAGTTAAGTGCCGTGCTCAAGGGAACGTTGACACAGTAGATTAGTGTTTTTATACACTTTAATTCACTGGTTTTGCAGTTTGTTGCTCTCCGTAGGTGACTTTCTAACCTCGAAACTGTGACCACACCCCAGCTCTGAACGAAACTTAAGCTCTGTAAACCAGCTGCCAATCAAGCCCAACAATGTGGTTTACCTTTTCACTTTCTCTTCACGCCACTCCACATGCTGAGAGAGCTGAATAGGAATTTAAACACTAAAACATCAGAGTTGACAGTTGACCTTGTTGATCTCTTGTGATCACGTTGTGAGCTATGCATTGTAATATTAAAGTGCTCCTGTTCGTAATGTTGTCTTTTTTTTGGATTGATTTCTGCATTTTATCTCTGTTATTATGTTCATTAGTCGCTATTTTTTCTTTATGACGATATTTTTGTTCTGGTCACTGCAAAATAACGAATAGTTCCAGGCCCTGCACAATACATATAGTTCCCATCACTGCACGATACAACATTTTTCTAGTTACTGCAGAATAAAAAATAGTTACTGTGACGACACAATACCAAAAGGTTCTGAGGCCTGTACTACGAAGCCGGATTTTCGCTTAGCCGGCTGACTTCAGGGAAAGCTCGGGCTTTCCGGTCCTACGACGCTGGTTCTCTGTTTAGCGGGCTAGATCTCCATGGTAACTTATGCTGAGCGGCTAACCTCCTCGGGAGGAGATTAGGTTGCAGGCTAAGAGATCAACTCAGTGAAAGCACCGCCTGCTGACCAATCAGAGCTCCGTGTGCGGAGTTTAAAGCGATCAATTAATATTACAGGATAGAGGAAATACAGAAAAACTGCCGTTGCAGGAAAGACGGCCGGCCAAAATCAACTGACTGTGTGAACGTGAAAATTAATAGAATATCCCCTCCCATCTTCAGAGCAATCTGACTATTATAACATTAGCGTTAAGAAAGCTTACTTAAATATCTGCCACGACATAAGTAACCGGATCAGAGTAACATTAAGTACAGTCCGCGGCACTGTGAGTGCAGACGTCGATGTGTCCCATTATCATTCATATCATATCACATCATAATGTATCATATATTTCCTTATTTGAGTCAGCTTCTTGAGCCGTATCTGGCCGTGCAACACTCACAGTGTCACATACTGTATGCAGAAGTATTATTTTAAGCAACACATTAAGTTGACGAAACACTCGAGTCAAATGTAATTAAAGTCAGATCCACTCGTGTCTTGGACGGGGCAGTGATTTCATGAACCTGTTAATGTACGCATTCAAACGCTTTTTCTTTTACCAGCTGTATTCACCTGACTGGTACAGCTATGTGGCTTTTATCCTGGATAAAGTGTTTAAGTCATGGATGTTTAAAGTTTAACTTCTTCATATTTGACTAATATTAAAGTTCACTTTTCATTCAGGAAGTATGACGCTGCGCTGTCAGTACGCTTGTCCATGTTTGTGATTGGTCGAATGCTCCAAATACCACCCCTTTCATGTGAACGCGCACCTAACTAGATAGGACACGGCTGGCTTGAGCGATCCACTTGATAACCAGCGTCGTAGTACAGCTTAGCGAGAGCGCGTATGTTTTGGATTGGGCCAACCGGCTAACTCAAACATATCCAGGTTAGGAAAATCCGGCTTCGTAGTACAGGCCTCAGGTCACTGCACAATAACAAATAATTCAAGTCACTGCATGGTGAACGATAGTACCAGTCCCTGCATGACACCAAATAGTTCCAGTCATTCCGCGATAACAAAAAGTACCAGTCACTGCACAATTGGGATAGTTCCAGTCATTGCATAATAACAAATAGTTCCAGTTAGTTCCCAATTACAAATACTACCAGTCACTGCACAATACCAAATAGTATAAGTCACTGCCCAATTACTGCATGGTGAAAAATAGTACCAGTCCCTGCATGATACCAAATAGGCACTGCACCAGGGACGTGCACAGACATTTGGAGGGGCGATTGCTCTAAACTGGAAAAAGGGCCTCCCCCCCGAAAAAAAAGATATATCATCATCTCATAACAAAATAAGCTAAGGCAACTACTTGCATTCGGTGACTTGATTTTTAAAATGAAAACCAGGGAAATTTTTTATTTTGCGGTCCATATCTCATTAAAATATCTAATGTTAGTAACTATTAAAGAAAACATGGGGACAATTCAATGTAGTTTGACCATTGTAACTGCTGTGCAGACATACTGATAAAATAGGGCTTCTATAATTACCTTAAATAAACTCACTAATTAATGAAACCATTTCAATACGCATTATTCTTATTCTTATCATTCTTTATGAGCGCAGTAACGGTAAGGTATCTAATTACTTATTTATTTAGTATTCCATAACTTAATAACAGAGATGGTCAAATTAAAGTAGAGACATGGCAAAAATCCTACAATGAAGTGGGACAGTGAAGTGTTCTCCCGTGAGAGGGCGATCAAGAGAAGAGAGCGAGCGGCCCCGTTGAGGGAGTTTACCATGGATGTTTAATAGGAGTTTACGGAGCAGATGAAAAGACACAGAAAGACAGAAGCACAATAACAAGTATATGTAGGTGTTTTTTTTGTAAATAACCGACGGTGTCAAGAGGAAGTAAAGTCCCTGCCATGAGAAAACTCAAAATCCATTTTCCAAAATCCGACACTAGAGGTGGTCTTAACGCACCGCCTATAATAAATATTATTTATAAAACGGACAAGTCAAATCAAGCAATCTGATTGGTTCTTAGCCGTGATATACTGAGCGTATACCACGGGTAGAATTGTAGTTACTTTTCACAACAAGTCAGTATCCCTCCACGTCTGAGAAAAACTGCATACAGTTGGGCTGAAAAGCAAACTGCCTGCAGTTTGCTTTTCAAACTGGGACAAGAAAACAGCGGAGAAGTAACGGGGCAGAAACCCTCCTTTTTACGCAACGGTCCAGACATAGACATCAAACGGCAAAACATATTCAGTGTGCAGTTCCTTTGGCATTAGGGCAGGGATATCTAGATACTTTCCAAGGTTTGACATAATGAATTGTGCTACTTTTAAAGCAAGCAACCATGTTAAGGGGGTTGTCGACCCTCCGCTTCGCGTCGGGCCGAACCACGCCCCTTAGCTGTGATATAATGAGCATATACCATGGTCTGTCGTGAGCTATTGCTTAAATATATAATAAGTAACATGTGTAATCACACACTTAGTGATATAGAACATAAATAATAAAAACGTAGGCCTACCTGGTTTAAAACACGTGGTCATACTGTGGAATGAGTTCACACTGAAACGAGTTCTTCATTAAAAATTTCGCGGGCAATGACATGTAAGAAGAAGGAGAAGAAGAAGAAGAAGAAGTAAAAGAAGTAGTAGAAGAAGAATGAAGCTGGTGTGTTTCCCGCAGCGAGACACTACAATACTAATTGTGGGCTTATCATGTTGATTCGACCACAACAGAAAGAAAAAAAAACCTCTCGCTCTCTCCAAAGGGGCAGGTCAGCCAAAAAGGGAAAACGGGCCGTTGCCCGGGCAACATTAGCCCGTACCTGTATCCCTGCACTGCACAATATGGATAGTTCCAGTCACTTCAAAATAACAAATAGTTCAAGCCACTGCACAGAAGACTTTTTTCTTTTCACTGCTTCAAATAACAAATGGTTCCAGGCACTGCAGAATGTGGATTGATCGAGTCCCTGTACAATACAAAACATTTCCAGTTACTGCACAGTAAAAAATAGTTCCAGTCACTGCATAATACCAATTTGTTCCAGTCACTGCATGATACTATTGCGGTAAGCGTGTTGTAACTTCCGGTTGTTGTTGTCACCTCCAGGTATCCTGTGTGCCTGTTCTGCTGCTGATAGCTTATATTATCTTAACTTAAATCGATCGTTTTAAAACGATAGTTACGGCTGTAACTACGGTTCTATGAGTCCCGGATGACCGCCAGAGGCGGTGCTTTTAGCACTGGATATGTCCATCGTGCGCATGCGCAGTACGAGTACCAATATCAACAAAGTCACCTGTGACCCACGTGACACCGGCTATAACAGCCGGTGTCATCAGAGGATCTGTTCCCAGAATCTTCTCGCGAGCACACAAGAGTTCTGAGTGACAGGAAACTCTGGCGGTCATCCGGGACTCATAGAACCGTAGTTACAGCCGTAACTATCGTTCTATTTCGTCCCTACTGACCGCCAGAGGCGGTGCTTTTAGCACTGGATGACTTATACCAACCATGTCATGAAGAATCCAAGCCCTGGCTCACTACTGGAAGCAGCGGAGCTCGGCAAAAGGACCACGCCCAAAGAATGGGGAGTGGCGACATTAACCCGATAACTGGAGAATGTGCCAGAAGACGCCCACGACGCCACGGCGCAGATGGTCTCCAGGGGCGCCCCTCTCAGGGCAGCCCAAGATGTTGAGATGCTCCTTGCAGAGTGGTATCTCAGCCCAGATGGCAAGGGGCGGCCACTGGCCCCGTAGGCATGTGAGATGGTATCGACAACCCAGTGGGGCAGCCACTGGTAGAGGGCACACCTCCTTTAGTGCCGCTATGGCAAAAACAAGAGTTGCTCCGACTGCCGTATACAGGCAGTAGCCTCGATATTCGCCCTTTGGGCACCCACAGGGCACAGCAACTTCGACGTGCCGTTCTCCCGAATGTCAAAGCGTGCCAGCTGGGCAGGCTGATTGAAGTGGGTTTGTGGAAGCACCCTGGGCAGGAATGCCAAGGGCAACACCTGAGAGTCCCACCTCGGGCATGTATCGTTTCTGGAGAGGACATGTAACTCCCCAACTTGCCTTCCTGAGGCCATGGCAAGCAGAAATGCTGCCTTCGTGGGCAGCCACCAAAGCCCCACCTGGGCCAGGGGCTCGAAAGGAGGAGATGATAGGGCATCCGGCAGCAGGGGCAGGTCCCAAGCCGGAGCCCTCGGGGTGCTAGGGGGACGCTGCCGTAAAGCCCCTCTTCAGGAAGAGGGACACCGACCTGAGGCACCCCGCCGTGGCGCCGTCGACCCGAACATGTCGGGCAGAAATAGCAGCCACATAAATTCAGGGTGGAGTGAGAACGTCCACTATCTAGAAGGGACTGCCGTCTGGGCAACAGTGTACCTGCTGTCCCAAGGAACATGCATATTCTTGCCCCTCAGTTGGGGTAGAAAGTACGTGAGTGCAAGCTGCACAGCCCGAAGCTCTAGCACGCTAACATGGCGTGCACCCTCCTGGGCAGACCACTGACCCTGAGCGGTCCTGCCCTGCCGCACTGCACCCCACCCTAAGAGACATGCACCTATGGTGACGGTCTCCTGGCGGGATGGGATGGCGCCCATGGGCACGCCCATCAGGAGATAGACCCTGCCCCTCCGGCGTGACAGAGAGTGGAGACAACGCTGCAACGCTCTGACTTTCCTGTGCCTGTGCCACTTGGCATCCAAGAGAAGGCTGATCAGCCACATCTGCATGGGGCACAACGACAGCGGGCCTAAGGGCCCAACGGCTGAGGCAGCCGTCAGTCTGCCCAAGGGCCGGAGGAACTGAATATCAGGCACCCTCTTGCCCGGCCCACGAGGAAGTAGGCATCCCTAAAGTCCACGGTTGCGAACCACTCCCACTGTGCATGTGCTGCGGTCAGCATATGGAATGGCAGCACCTCCAGGAATCTGTCGATTCCTCTGAGGTCCAAGAGCAGGTGAAATCCGCCGACTTTCTTGGCCACGAGAAAGTACGCAGAGTAGAACCCCCTGGGCTAAGCAGAGGGTCTACTGGCTCGATTGCCTCCTTGGGCAGAAGGACGGACAACTCTTGGCTAGAGCTAGGGCATCTGCCATTTTGGCCCGGCCGAAGGCTAGGGGCCGGAACTGCGGTTCGTACCCCTGGGTTAAGGTGAAAACCACCCAAGGGCCGGAAGTACAGACAGCCCAGTGGCTGAGCTGCTGCTGGGGGGAGGCCGGTAAGGCTCTGAGGCACGAGGCCGCCTAGAAGGCCGGCAGCCGGGGGCACAACGGATGAGTGGGCCGCTGGGACCTGCGCAGACCACCACTGTAAGCTGGTGGCTGAGTGCGGCTGCTAGAGGGGCCCCTGGGCCTGCTGGGAGTGGGCACAGGCCTATAAAAGACCTGAGAGCTGCTGCCTGGTCTGCCTAGCTTGGGCAGCACGCTCCAGTGCCTACAGGGCAGCTGCCCCAAACAGCTCCCCTGACTCAACTGGCACACTCCGGAGGACATGTCTCCGACAGTGGTGACTAAGCAGGCCAAACCTGGCGACGAGTCTGCACCATAAGGACATGACTCGTCCCAATTCCCTAGCATTAGGGCAAAGGCTTGCAGTGATGCATCACTGAGGCCCAGCAAAGAAGGCTCAGCCGGAGCCTGCTGCAGAGAGGTAGAGACAGCCAGTATCAGATGGGAGAGGGAGTTCCCGTGCCGCTGTGTCGTAGGCCTTACAGAGCAGCTCGTTTGTGACCCTGCACTGAGGCCGAGGGCGCCTGGCATCCGGGGCCAGAATCGGGGAGGCGATGGCAGGCTCAATGGATGGCAAGCGACCCAGCCCCACCCTCGCCGGATCCTGCATGGCAGCAGAATGGGAGAGGGCCCTGGTGTGTCTCTAGCATGCATGGAGCTCCCTCAGGTACTCCTCCTTTGTCTGCTCCATGATGGCAGCTAACCGATCCACCTTAGGGGACAGCCCACATGAATGAGCCATTCTGTGGGTAGCCAGATGCAGCGTAGCCGGGAGCGGGTGCGGGAACACAGCCTGCACCAGCTACCTGTTTAACGGAAAGAGTAGAGCGGTGCTGCTACTCGCCAAACAGAAAGAGGGATGTAATTACACCCACGTTACCGGCAGAGGGAGCGGGAGCGAGAGCGCTGCCTTCGCCTAGCTGGATTAATAAACAAGGCAGTCTAGCGTCTACCAGGAGCGGGGGCGAGAACACTGCCTTCACTGGTTAAGTTCGAGACGAATGCCAGATGCAGCGTAACCGGGAGCGGGTGCGGGAACACCGCCTTCACCAGCTACCTGCTGAACCGAAAGAGTAGAGCAATGCTCCTACTTGCCGAATACAAAGAGGGATGTAACTACACCCATGTTACCAGCAGAGGGAGCGGGAGCGAGAGCACTGCCTTCACCTAGCTGGATTAACGAACAAGGCAGTTTTAGCGTCTACCAGGAGCGGGGGCGAGAGCACTGCCTTCACTGGTTAAGTTTGAGACGAATGCCAGATGCAGCGTAACCGGGAGCGGGGTGCGAGAACACAGCCTTCACCAGTTACCTGCTGAACGGAAAGAGTAGAGCCATGCTTCTACTCGCCGAACACGAGAGGGGTGTAATGTCCTACACCCACGTTACTAGCAGAGGGAGCGGGGAGCGAGAGCACTGCCTTCACCTAGCTGAGTAAATGAAAGTGCAAGGCTACTAGCAGAGGGAGCGGGGAGCGAGAGCACTGCCTTCACCTAGCCGAGTAAACGAAGCACGGAGCTACCAGCAGAGGGAGCGGGAGCGAGAGCACTGCCTTCACCTAGCTGGATTAGATAAAGAAGTTCAACAGGACAGCTTAGCCGGGCGGCTGCTGCTAGAATCAAGTACACGTCTACCAGGAGCGGGGGCGAGAACACTGCCTTCACTGGTTGAGTCAGAGACAAATGCCAGATGCAGCGTAACCGGGAGCGGTAACACAGCCTTCACCGGCTACCTGCTGAACGGAAAGAGTAGAGCACTGCTCCTACTCGCCGAACACAGAGGGGGATGTGAATGACCTACACCCACGCTACTAGCAGAGGGAGCGGGAGCGAGAGCACTGCCTACACCTGGCTAGATTAAACGAAGAAGCTTAACAGGGCAGCTTAGCCAGGCAGCTGCTGCTAAGAATCAAGCAGCACGCCGAACACGCCAGATGTTAGCCAAGTGGCCGCTGCTAATAGCCAGAGTGATACGTTACAGGGCAACGTTACCGGGAGCGGGAGCGAGAGCACTGCCTTCACCAGCTGAGTTAAATAATGAAGCTAAACGGTCCATGCAAGGTGTTAGTCAAGCGGCTGCTGCTAACAATCAAGCGAAATCAAGTCAAAAAACACAATGTTTAAGACCAGATAACTAGCTTCCAAAGAAGAGAACAGCACAGAGCTGTAGTTACAGTAGTAACCATGGCCAGCCTACACGGCCTAGAACCGTAGTTACAGTAGTAACTATGGACAGTACTTGCACGGCTTAGAACCGTAGTTACAGTAGTAACTATGGCCAGTACTTACACGGCTTAGACCCGTAGTTACAGTAGTAACTATGGCCAGTATTTACGCGGCGTAGAACCGTAGTTACAGTAGTAACCATGGCCAGTACCTACGCGGCTTAGAACCGTAGTTACAGTAGTAACTATGGCCAGTACTTACGCGGCTTAGAACCGTAGTTACAGTAGTAACTATGGCCAGTACTTATGCGGCTTAGAACCGTAGTTACAGTAGTAACTACGGCCAGTATTTACAAGGCGTAGACCCGTAGTTACAGTAGTAACTATGTCCAGTATTTACACGGCGTAGACCCGTAGTTACAGTAGTAACTATGGCCAGTACTTACGCGGCTTAGAACTGTAGTTACAGTAGTAACTATGGCCAGTACTTATGCGGCTTAGAACCGTAGTTACAGTAGTAACTACGGCCAGTATTTACAAGGCGTAGACCCGTAGTTACAGTAGTAACTATGGCCAATACTTAAACGGCTTAGAACCGTAGCTACAGTAGTAACTATGGCAAAAGTAACCGTGGCCGGTGAATGGCCACACATGCGGAGCACACAGCACACACAGTGAAGATTGTTCTCCGCATCTACCCATCCTAGTGCTAGGAGACTAGCACTAGGAGTGGTAAATACAACAATATAGCGCTACTGCAGTCGCTGAGAATGAAGCTAATTAGCTTCTAAGGAATAGAACAGCCCGCAAGAACCATAGGCCATGGTTACAGCAGTAACCATGCCGTAGTTGCATGGCCTAGGACCGTAGTTACAGTAGTAACTCTGGCCAGAACTTACCTTACTCTCTGCACCTAACAAAAAACAGGCAAATTATGGCACTGTGGGCTTTCCATACAAATTAAATGAGAGACGTAGCGAAAGCTGGGAACTCAAATGCTAAAGACAGCTCGGGCACAACGCCACAAGCAGAACTTTCGAAAGAGCATCATAAGGGCAACTTTATGGGAGAGGAGGCGAGAACACTGTTGTCACCAGAAAGTAGCCCGACAATAACAAGACAGCAATCAGGACAACTTAGCTGGGAGAGGGTGCGGGAACACAGCCATCACCACAAGTTGACACGAACCTGTCCGTCGAGGCTCTGCACGGCGCACCGCCGGCCACAGCTCCTGGAGGACGCGTTAACAACCCGTAGCTCCGACTATCAGTCGCGAAGCTCCCCGCGGCCAGCTGTATGCAGAGAAATCCCTCAGATCAAACGTTCAAACCTGAACGCTGTAGGCTGCAAGAATGCAGCCACGGTACTCTCGCGCAGCGAGAAGATGAAAGGAGCAGATCCTCTGATGACACCGGCTGTTATAGCCGGTGTCACGTGGGTCACAGGTGACTTTGTTGATATTGGTACTCGTACTGCACATGCGCACGATGGACATATCCAGTGCTAAAAGCACCGCCTCTGGCGGTCAGTAGGGACGAAATAGAACTCTTGTTCATGGCAACTGCCTGACGTTGTAATCACACGTTACTACAGCTTAAGCACTCACAACTCTCCTTTTCTTAGCGACTGTAACTCCACAGTTGCCTACACTCTTTTCGGGTTTGCTAACGGTAGCTACTTTAGCTTGATAGCTAGCCATGGCTCTTTCCCAACCCTCCGGTGCTATTTCCTGCTCTACCTGTCTCATGTTTGGTTATTCCCCTACCTCCTTTACTGGTACCGATACATGTGTTAAATGTAGTATAGTTGTTAGGTTGGAGGCGGAAATCATAGCCATAGAAGCCCGGCTCCGCATTTTAGAAAGTAACTCAGCTACAGTAAAGCCCATCTTAGTCGGTGCGGACCGGCAAAAGGTAGCTCCTACTAGCCGTCCCCCGACAACTCCCGAGCAGCAGGGAGACTGGGTGACTGTTCAGAAGGGGCATAACGCGAAACCCGCAGGTCCCCACCAACCCGTTCATTGCGAGGCACCCGCTGAGAAGCCAACTCTGGTTATTGGTAGCTCTATTATGAGACACGTGAACTTAGAGACCAAAGCCTCCACAGTCACATGCATTCCGGGGGCCAGAGCGGGCGACGTTGAGGCGCATCTTAAACTGCTGGCTAAAAATATACATAAATACAGTAGGATTGTTATTCACGTCGGTGGTAATGATGTTCGTTTACGCCAATCAGAATGCACCAAAGTTAATGTGGCGTCGGTGTGTAGTTATGCTAAAACAATGTCGGACACCGTCATTTTCTCTGGTCCCCTCCCCAATCTGATCAATGACGACATGTATAGCCGCATGTCATCATTTCAGCACTGGTTGTCTTGGTGGTGCCCAGCAAACGATGTGGGCTTCGTAAATAATTGGACAGCCTTCTGGGGAAAACCTGGTCTGATTAAGAGAGATGGCATTCATTCTACTTTGGAAGGTGCAAATCTCATTTCGGCAAACATTTCAGGGCTTTGTGGATGTAATCCATGACAAACTGGAGTTGAGACCAGGAGGCGGAGTCGCAGTCTTATACACTTCTCTGCGCTCTCTCCTGGGCAGTCATTCATAGGAATCCCGAACCCAATAAAATACCCAATATTAACGGTGTGTGTGTCTGCCCAAGGACAATTTAAGGCAAAACCTAATAGAGGTGTCATACATAATAACCTAATAAAAGTAAATGTAACAACTACTACAGTGCAACAAAACAGGAAGATTAAATGTGGTCTCTTAAACATAAGATCTCTAGCATCTAAAGCAATATTGGTAAATGATTTAATATCAGATTATAATATTGATATATGTTGTCTCACTGAAACTTGGTTGAGACATGAAGAATATGTCAGCATAAATGAGGCCACTCCACCCAGCCATACCAATACTCATATTGCTCGAGGCACAGGCCGAGGAGGTGGAGTTGCAGCCATCTTTGACTCAAATTTACTTATCAATACTAAACCAAAATTAAATTATACCTCCTTTGAAAGTCTTGTTTTTAGTCTTACGCATCCGACCTGGAAAACTTTGCAGCCAATCTTATTTGTTACAGTGTACCGTGCACCAGGTCCTTATTCAGAATTCTTATCAGAATTCTCTGAGTTTTTATCAACTTTGGTACTTAAAACAGATAAAGTAATTATCGTAGGTGACTTTAATATTCATGTTGACGATGATAAAAATAGCCTTACTGTTGCATTTAACTCTATATTAGGTTATGTTGGTTTCCGTCAGAGTGTAAATAAACCAACCCACTGTTATAATCACACTCTCGACGTTGTTCTGACTTATGGTATTGAAATTGAGCAACTATTGGTCGAACCGCATAATCCTGCTTTATCCGACCATTTCTTAGTAACTTTTGAAGTACTGTTACTAGACTACAAACCATTAGTCAAAAGTTCCTGCAGCAGAAACCTATCTGTTAGTGCTATAGCCAAATTTAAGGAAGAGATTCCACCAATACTTAACTCGATAGCATGTCTGCATGTAAGGGAGGAAACTTATACAAAATGTACACCACCCCAAATGTATCATGTTGTTGATAGTGCTACAGATGCGCTGCGAATAAAATTAGACTCTGTTGCTCCTTTGAAAAAGAAGAAAATAAAACAACATAGACTAAGCTCCATGGCATAATGCCGAAACCCGCAAAATAAAGCAAAAGTCGAGACAACTTGAAAGGATATGGCGTTCCACTAAACTTGAAGAATCTCGTTTAATTTGGCATATTACTCTCAATGAATATAAGAAAGCACTGCGTAAAGCGAGAGCAGCTTACTACTCTTCATTAATAGATGAGAATAAGAATAATGCAAGATTTATTTTCAGCACTGTAGCCAGGCTGACAGAGAGCCACAGCTCTATTGAGCTTTCTATTCCCATAGCACTCAGTAGTAATGATTTTATGTGCTTTTTTAACGATAAAATTGTTACTCTTTGAAACAAAATTAATGACCTCTTGCCTTTGACCTGTTATCAACAGCTCCCGGAAACGTAAGTTCTAATATTACACTAGATAGTAAATTAGAATGCTTTTCAGCCATAAACCTTGAACAATTAAATTCAATGATTCTCTCTTCTAAACCATCAACGTGTATCTTAGACCCGATTCCCACTAAGCTGTTAACCTGTTAAGCCCTGAGCCTGTTTTTCAGGTCTCAGGCTCGAAAATGACATTCCCAGAACAAATGACCATATCTTCCCTTCTAAAAGGGTTAAATTAATAATCTTTTTTCTCAAAGTAATGATAAACCTGTGAGTTGGATGTAGAAAAGTCAGAATCAATATAGATGTTTTTTATTTTAAAGAAAATTCAGATTTTACATATAGTGAAAACTACCCTTGGATGATGGTAAGGTAGACTAAAAGCTTTATGAATCCAAAGTACAACATATAATAAGTACCCTGTATCAAGATTGATGCAAAACAAGTGACATTTGACCTTTTTAGAGAGATTTAGCAAAAAGAAACCACTTCTGGGGTCATTTGGGTGGATTTTCCATATCTCTGGCCCCCCTTGCTCGATTTTGATGGTTGACACCTCTTTCTGACCGTTAGAGCCAATAGAATCGAAGTGGGAGTCCCCCACACACACATGGTGGGGGCTTCGCGCATGCAGTTTTGCATCAGAGCGAACCTATCTCTAGCTCTGACATCTGGAAACGGAAAAGCAGTTTTTATTGCTTATGGATTATCAGAAATCATTTCAAAGGGACACAGACACATTGGATTAACCTATGGATTAACTTCAGCAGCGTTTTTATTGTTTTAATGCCACTTTGGAGAGACTACAGAGCCAAGGTAAAAATGTTAGCATTTTTAGCTACCTAGCGTCACCTGTTTTGATGTCAGTTTTTGCTTATAACGTCGCCATTTCGTATAATTCAGTGATAATGAGGGTACCCATCGATTCTGTGTCACCTCACGATGTGAAACGATGTCATAGATGTAGAGAAAAGATAAATAATAAGGTTTTGTGAGTGATTTTCGGTGCAGTAATCTGTTAGCATTTTTCGCTCGTTGCTAATTCAGAGGCTCAGTGTTAGCATTGTGGGTTTGAACAGAATTGAAGTCTTGAACTCTTAAAGAGAGGGAGACAGGGTTCGAGTTATAAACTGAGCTCTATGGGGGTCTTTGAAACTAACGCGTGCGCACGCATGCATGCGCACACACACTCAAACACACACACACACACACACACACACACACACACACACACACACACACACACACACACACACCAATAATAAACATATGGACAGGGGTTACTATTTAAAAAAATGTGCAAATGTATTTGGGAACCTATCCATGTGAACATATTTTGGGGGTGGACCTCAAATCCTCAAGAGGCTTCCGGGGACATGCCCCCCCTGGTAAGATTTCTTTTAAATTTTGGAGTTAAATGCATCAATCTGGTGCATTTTGAGGGGAAAATAAAGAGACTAGATCTGGGAAACACCCATATGAAACAGATGCCACATCATGTAGACAGACAGTCACCCTGTGTGAGGCAAACCCACATTTGCGCAGCGTTGCGTTCACAATAGCCTACATAAAAAAAAAAAAAAATCGCTAGGCCATCGGGAAACCTCCCGGCCCTCCCGATGGCCAGTCCGGGCCTGCCAGCAGCCCTCTACTTGCTACAAAGTTAAATATGAAATCATAGCCGTGGGAACATGTTTCAAATGGGGGGTGCTGTGGGGATGACACCAGGGCCGGTTCTGACCAATTTGCTGTTATACAAGAGGTAGATAATAGCTGTACAGTCCTGTACTTTTTTTAATGAGCCACATGCCATGATGCACCAACATAATTGTATTATTTAGACTGACATTAAGAAGTTGAATCAACTAATTACAGGGCGAGAGAGAGAGAGAGAGAGAGAGAGAGAGAGAGAGAGAGAGAGAGAGAGAGAGAGAGAGAGAGAGAGAGAGATCAGACAAAGTGATATGAGTGATAGTGAAACGTTTTAACTTTCATTTAGCAAAAAATAGCGTGAAACTTTACATGGAAGTTCCAAAGTAACTTCCTGAAATGTAATTGTTTGCGGTGATTCTACGGAGTCCCCAAAGGCCCAAAATTGTGCACACAAAACATATTTTCGGCTGCCCGGGCATAAGGAAGTTGCTCTACTTATGAAATCTCTGTTAGTTTAAACTCCCACTTCACTACTTTACATTCAAAACAAATAGCTTATAAAATGTGGCACGGCATTATTGATAAAGCTACATATTAGTCTATAAAATAGTTACATCATACTTATCTTAACCAGCAACACCAATAAAATACTGTTTCACATAAACGCATCGCAAATAATCATCAGTTTTTATTCAATGCATATAGAGGCAACAGAACCACACATACTTTTTACAGTATTACGGCTTCCACAGATGACATTTTTTTATGGATTTTTTGTCAAAGCACTTAAGATATTCATTGCTATCGGGATGTTAAGAGCATTCTATGGAATATAACAAAAAGTGTATCTCGAGCCAGTTTCTCAAACTTACCTACCCCACCTTTAATCGCGATTAATCGCAAATTAATCGCACATTTTTTATCTGTTCTAAATGTACCTTAGAGGGATATTTTTCAAGTTTTTAATACTCTTATCAACATATGAGTGGACAAATATGCTTTATATGTTTGTTTATTATCATTTGAACAATGACAAATATTCTCATGAATATTAAACACAACAACCTCTGAACATTACAAATATTCGCCTCAATTCAACCTGGAACCTCTCTCATACAATAATACAATACAAAGTGTGTGTGTGTGTGTGTGTGTGTGTGTGTGTGTGTGTGTGTGTGTCAGAGTTCCCGTTAGCCGGTAATTACCGGACAATGACCGGTAAAATATGCTGAAGTCCGGCAAATCTAAATCTCTCCGGTCAAAATGTCCGGTCAAAATAATTTTCCCTTAGCGCAATACCGCATCAGTTGCGCCACTTATGTGACAGACAAGAATAGTATGTGACAGACAAAAGAGTATGTGACAGACAAAAATTGTCAATTCTAATGTCTAACACTTAATGTGGAGAAAGAGATGTCCTGTATGGGTTGATTGTGCGTTGATCTGTTGGTAATGCCTCGGGGTTCCGGTGGGCATGTAAACAAATGCATAATGCTGCGCTATACTTTGTGGCCTCATCCGGTTGCATAGCGACGCTTATTGTTTAGGTGTCTTTTAACAAGCAGGTAGTCATATCATTAGCTAGAACTAGCTAGATCTGATCGATATGGACATAAATGCGAGTAAAGTCTAATCTGACAGGAGAGAGAGATCGGCTGCTGCTGACGAGTCGACACGCAGCTCTGCATGATCCCCTGCAGCGGCGAGCAGAGCAAAACACACTTCAGGTTAGAAAATCACACGTAGCTATTTTAATTACCTCTCAAACTACCTAAACTAGTTATAGATATGTTTAGTTTTACTGTCGGGTCACTCATTACTGGATCCGCGAGCTGCATGATACTGACGGGCTGTCAGGAGAAGGAGAGAGCGCTCCGTTTATTATTCCCGCGTTTTTGTAAATTACTGTACACTTTTGAATAATGTAGTTAATCTACTATAATTAGTTTGTTTAATGTCGAATCATATCAATTTGTTTTAAAGCTCAATAAATAACAAAGAAGACCTTTAACCGGCACTTATCTAATTTTGTCCGGAAGATTTCAACTTTAACGGACATGTTGACCGGCAAAAAAATATTCTAACGGGAACTCTGGTGTGTGTGTGTGTGTGTGTGTGTGTGTGTGTGTGAGAATGTGGAGACACTGTGATGGATCGTTGGAGCTATGTGCAGCTCAAGGCATATATGCTCGAACGGGAGCTGCCTGGACGCTGCAATCATGTTGCACGCACTATCCGTGCTGAGTGTGCTGACTTTTCGTACAATGTCCCACTGTCTGGCTACCTGCATAAAGTCAAGTGCTCGGCGCAGTTGTCGGCGAAATGTCGCTCCTCTGTTTTCATTGAAACAGCTCCTTACCCAGATAGCAAAAAGTCATTGAATCAACGTTGAGATATTGTCACGCTGAAGATTGTGATCAACATTGATGTCGGACATTGAAAATAACAGTGAAAGTGAAAGTTAATGTAGGCTCTGGCAGGAGCATCACACACAAATGAGGAAACCAGTACTTTCAATCGGTTACCATTATGAACAACGCCATTAGCCAGTACATTTTTAAGGTCGCTAATAAATTGCTGCAGATACTCAACAACACACTTGGGCTTGCTTAAACCACAAAATATACCGACAATAAATGGGGACTTAGTATAATCACATTTCAGAATTGCAAGTATAGGCCAGAATTGAAGTCTTGAACTCTTAAAGAGAGGGAGACAGGGTTCGAGTAATAAACTGAGCTCTATGGGGGTCTTTGAAACTAACGCGTGCGCACGCATGCACGCACACACACACACACACACACACACACACACACCAATAATAAACATATGGACAGGGGTTACTATTTAAAAAAAATTGCAAATGTATTTGGGAACCTATCCATGTGAACATATTTTGGCGGTGGACCTCAAATCCTCTAGGGGCTTCCGGGGGCATGCCCCCCTGGTAAGATTTCTATTTAATTTTGGAGTTAAATGCATCAATCTGGTGCATTTTGAGGGGAAAATAAAGAGACTAGATCTATGGAAACACCCATATGAAACAGATGCCACATCATGTAGACAGACAGTCACCCTGTGTGAGGCAAACCCACATTTGCGCAGCGTTGCGTTCACAATAGCCTACATAAAAAATAAATAAATCGCTAGGCCATCGGGAAACCTCCCGGCCCTCCCGATGGCCAGTCCGGGCCTGCCAGCAGCCCTCTACTTGCTACAAAGTTAAATATGAAATCATAGCCGTGGGAACATGTTTCAAATGGGGGGTGCTGTGGGGATGACACCAGGGCCGGTTCTGACCAATTTGCTGTTATACAAGAGGTAGATAATAGCTGTACAGTCTGTACTTTTTTTTAATGAGCCACATGCCATGATGCACCAACATAATTGTATTATTTAGACTGACATTAAGAAGTTGAATCAACTAATTAAACAACAGAACCACACATCAACATTTCATCCATGCATTTCTTCACTTGTCAGTTGTTGTTCAAGCTCTCAAACAAACAAGCGGGCAGTACATCACATTGGCTCTTTTTGCTACTACTTTGACAACATGGTTGCAACCGGTTTTGTTTTCGTGCTGTTGATGCCAATTTTCATTTTTTTATATAGTGAGTTGATGATTTCATAAACTAAGAGTGAGGTACATTTTCGCCTCACAAATTTTCCATCCAAATGAAGCAACATTTCTAAATCATTTTCAGACAAATTTGACTACTGTCACCCACGGGCCGATGAAGGCATGGGCGACGTCCGAAACCGTAGAGTCGAGGCGAGACGGGGTCCAGAAGCGCGCCACCCACGGGCCGAAGAAGGCATGGGCGACGTCCGAAGCCGCCGTCGAGTTGGTGAAAAAGCGAGAGGGTCCACACGAGGCCGACCAGACATGGTCGAACCTCCTCTCAGGCACCAGAAAAAAACTCAAAAGGGTCGTCCTGTCCACGAACAAAAACAGGTGGGCGAAATAGCGAGAGCATCCACACGAGGCCGACCAGACATGATCGAACCTCCTCTCCGGCACCACAACAAAAACAGTCGGATGGCGATAGCTGCTAGCTGTCGTGGCTAGCTGTCGTTAGCCGTTGGTAGCTGCTAGCCGTTAGCAGTCGTGGCTAGCCGTTAGCAAGCGCAGCCGGACATGCAGCCGCATGTCCCGAATAAACCAGGCATGGTCGTGTATCGGCCCCATGGAAGGCTTGCTGTCCCCCAGTGCCGAAAAGCCGTGGAAATGGCGAGCGTCGTCCGCGGCCATTCCGGAGGGCGCACCGAGCCACAGTCCGTGTGCACGTGGCAGCCACGGACGTCTCCAAGAATCTCCGGCATTCCGAGAAAAACAGCGTTTGTTTTTTGCCGTGTTCGGTTCAGTCTCGGATACTTTGCGAGACTTATGTCGGGGTCACCAATGTAGTGCCGAGAGAAGGGAGTCGGAGGCGGTGCATCGAAGGTGCAAATCTGGCTTTAATGAGCAGCAGAAATGGACATGCTGTCGGGTCGCAGCCCGAGAAGAGAAGAGAAAGCGAAAGGGAGGACACTCAGGGTGTTTCTCAATGTCGAGTAAAGCTGCTTCAGAGCCACTATTTCAAGCATACTACGCCATCGAGTGCCGCCGAAGTACTGTTCCAATCTCCAGCATACTTGGAAATCTCCCGAGCCCGGCGTACTCCGTTTGGAGAAATATCGAGGCTGCACATGAGTAGACTCCGCGGTCTTAAAATCCCCACAATGCTTTGCGCACGGACCAATTTCCCCAAATCTGTGGCGGAAGATGTAAGGCGGGGCCTCTCATATGACGCACACCTGCACACTTGCTAGCCTGTTCCACTCTTTGTTTTCCGAATGCCAGGAAGTATTCTTGACTCGCTTCTGAAGCAAGATGCTCGGCAGACATGTGCTACCAAGCAAGCGTACTCAAGATTGAGAAACACCCACAGTAGGTACACAGTAGGTACCGTCAACATATGTGTCCGTGCGGAAACAATACCCCCAACCTGTAGTTCCATGAGTGAATTATGTAACCTAGTTAATTAGTGATCACTACACAACACATGTTAGTGTTGTTAGATCTTATCGTCTTATATTTTTGTACAGCACTTTGAATTGCTTTGTGTTGAAAGGTGCTATATAAATAAACTTGCCTCGCCTTGCCTAGTTGATGACTCAAAATCTACTAGGATTAATAAATGTCCAAAGTGTCTATTACGTTAGTAGGAAATCCAACCTAGAGCAATTGAGCATTGGAATAGAACATGTTGTTTCATAAGGCCCAATGAGAACAAACACGAGGCAGAATCTAAACAGGAAAGTGTAAAAACATGTTGAATCATTAAACATCTGATAGAACAAGAACAAGACACACCTAGTTTTTGTTTTTCTAAAAACAAAACAATGAGGTAGATAATTGCTGTAAACATTTTTAAGGAGGGGCAGCTTGGGCGTATTGTTGTACATAGCCGTGGGAACATGTTTCAAATGGGGGGTGCTGTGGGGATGACACCAGAGCCGGTTCTGACCAATTTGCTGCCCTAGGCATTATCTTCCGCCACAGATTTGGGGAAATTGGTCCGTGCGCAAAGCATTGTGGGGATTTTAATACCGCGGAGTCTACTCATGTGCAGCCTCGATATTTCTCCAAACGGAGTAGCCTACGCCGGGTTCGGTAGATTTCCAAGTATGCTGGAGATTGGAACAGTACTTCGGCGGCACTCGATGACGTAGTATGCTTGAAATAGTGGCTCTGAAGCAGCTTTACTCACGATTGAGAAACACCCACCGGCTCGAGATCGCTAGAATTTGAAAATACACAAATATCTGCCACATCCTTATAGAGCCCCTCCTCCAACACACACAAACGCGCACATGACCAATGAGGGCACGAGATAAGTTTGTGCACAGATGGAAGGCTGACAGGCAGGTAGGCCATCCAGTTATTTTAGCCGGGCCGGCTAAAATGATTGGTCGTACTTTTTACAGTATTACAGCTTCCACAGATGAAATTTTTGTATGGATTTTTTGTCAAAGCACTTAAGATATTCATTGCTATCGGGATGTTAAGAGCATTCCATGGAATATAACAAAAAGTGTATCTCGAGCCGGTTTCTCAAACTTACCTACCCAACCTACCTGTTTCACGCCTTCCCCCCGGTACCGGGCGGATAAACGCGTCATTTGCAGGAAACAACGTCTAAGGAATCTTAATATTGAATAAAACTATGAATGTGTTATATCCATGTAACGGGAAGAAACTCAGCTAACTGATCTTTTTAATTTTTTTTTTCAAAAAAACCCCACAATGCTAGCACTCAGCCTCTGAATTAGCCTCGATCGAAAAAACGGGACCGACAAAGGCACATAAACTCACTCAGAACTCCCTTATTACTTATCCTAGATGCACAACCAAACACTATTTTTTGGTGTCCTGGAGACACTGAATCTAACGGTGCCCACCTCAACACTCAGTGATAAACATTCGCGACGCTATCAACGAAAGCGTACATCATCACATGTGGAGCCAAGAAGCTAAACATATAAATATGGCTTACCTTGGTCAAAAGTGGTCTTCAATGGCATTAAAACGATAAAAAAACGATGCTGCAGTTAATCCATAGGTTCATCCTATGTGTCTGTGCCTTCTTTGAAATTATTTCTGATAATCCATAAGCAATACAACTGCGTTTTAGTTTCCAAACTCCAGAAGGAGACATTCCTCCAGTTTAGTTTCGCTTTCCACACGCGAAGCGGCAACATTTTTTCTTTACAATGTGTGTCTATGTGAGTATCCTCCTTCGATTCTATTGGCTCTAACGGTCACAAGGGTATGTCAACCAACCAGATCGAGCAAGGGGGGCCAGAGATAGGTCAAATCCACCCAAATGACCCCAGATGGCCCAGTTTTTGGCTAAATCTCTCTAAAAAGGTCAAATTTCACTTGTTTTGCATCAATCTTGATACAGGGTACTTATTATATGTTGTACTTTGGATTCCTAAAGCTTTTAGTCTACTAACCCATCATCCAAGGGTAGTTTTCACTATCTGTAAAAAATCATTTTTGGACGGACACTATAATTTACAGTTTTTTACTATGTAAAATCTGAATTTTCTTTAAAATAAAAAACATTTATATTGATTCTGACACTTCTACATCCAACTCACAGGTTTATCATTACTTTGAGAAAAGATTATTAATTTAACCCTTTTAGAAGGGAAGATATGGTCATTTGTTCTGGGAATGTCATTTTCGAGCCTGAGACCTGAAAAACAGGCTCAGAGTGGAACAGGTTAACGTAAATAATACTCATTACATTGACACATGCATTATTTGTGATTGAAATAATGGTTGTTGGTAATATATTAGCGACCCCCACAGATGTATGATTTCACTGCATCCGTGGGAGCTCAGACCCCTCCTTATGGGAGCTCAGCTCCCATTGGCTCCCACATAACTCGAACCCTGGAGGGAGACCATCTATGTTGAACTGTAAAGTAAGAGTTCTGAGGCTCACTGGTAAACTCAAACATTTCAATCGTGAAAGTATCCCTTGCACCAATCCAAAATGGTAGTACTCGCCACCTTGCATTTGAGTGGTTGCAACATCATGTTGTGTTCTAAGCAGAGTTCTTCCATCCTTAGGGAGCATAGGGTGAAAAAGCTTTAAGATGGACAGCAGAGCAGACAAAGCAACCAGACTGATTGAGTAGGATGTTGCCCAATATCTTAGGCTCCTCATGAGCAGATCCTGACTAGGCTGATGCTCGTCATGGCTGTCGGAGTCAGAATCTGATTCAACAGCCACACTACCGTCAGTATGATCATTTTCCATTTGTACATGATCTGATTCAACTTCACCATCTCCAGCTACACTACCATCAGTATGATCATTTTCCATTTGTACATGATCTGATTCAACTTCATCATCTCCAGCTACACTACCATCAGTATGATCATTTTCCATGTGTACATGGGAAGCTGGTGGTGTATCTAGTTGGGAAACGTGAGAGATTCTGAAGGGTGGTTCCCTATTCACACAGGGGTCTTTTGACTTGTTATTATAAAGAGTTTCCTCGTATTCCTTAACCTCTTAAGCACGGCGGTCCCCCCATTGGACCCCTCCCACCGTTTTTTTTTTCGAGATAATGTCTCAGGGCTTCTTAACATTTATGAAACTATTAATGTGTAGCACCAGATTAACGGGAAGAATCTCAGCTAACTGAAGATATGAACCATTTTTACCAAAACAAAACACAAGTCTCATAAGAAGCGTCTAAATGACCCCTGAGCGAAAAAATTCTAACGCACTGCGGCACACAATTCAAGATAAAGATACCCTTATTACTTATCGTAGCTGCACATACAATATAGCCGATTAAAGCTGAGACTCCACGGATTATTTAGGTATAGTATCATCACTGAGCGATCCGAACTTGCGACAGGGGAAGCAAACACAGACATCACAACACGTACCTTTACGGAGCTTTTACGGCAGATCGTCTCACCGTAGCTGTCAATTAGGTCAAAAGACGTGTTCAATGGCATTAAAACGAAAACGAAAAAATGCTACAACTGTTGATCCATAGGTTGATAATGTACCTGTGCCTTTGAAAAAATTATTTATAATCCATAATTCCATTTTTTATGTAAAAATCGGAGCGGAAAAGTTAGCTGCTAATGGTAGCCACCAGAGTGTATGCAGCTTCCGGTTTTGGTAACGCGTCACTCTCACTCCTTATTTGTTAACGTTTTGGTGTGTATATAACTTTCCCTCGATTCCATTGGCTCTAGCGGTTATAAAGAGATTTCATTCATCAAAATCGAGCAAGGGGGGCCAGAGATAGGTCAAATCCACCCAAATGACCCCAGAAGTGGGTTTTTGGCTAAATCTCTCTAAAAAGGTCAAATGTCACTTGTTTTGCATCAATCTTGATACAGGGTACTTATTATATGTTGTACTTTGGATTCCTAAAGCTTTTAGTCTACTAGCTGTTGGAGTAGAATACCTCTGCTACGCGCCGTTCGTTGGATGAGGCTGGATCTCTATTAAATTAAGAAAGGAATTGAAAACACCGGAATCAAAGTTATAACAAATGATCTGAGTTTACTTCTAGTAGGAAACCAAACACATATACAAGTTATACAGAGTACTCGAGTACTCCGGGCTTTTAGGTCTGTGATGCGAAGCGGATAAATGTGTCGGGATCAAACCAACTCATCAAACCAAAAAGAAATTGGACTTCAGGTCTGTGATGCGAAGCGGATACAGATATCGGGATCAAACCACTCACCAAACCCAAAAGCATTTTTACACACACCAACATCAGTATTTCTGTCTGTCCTTGGGGCGGAGATTTGTCGATTCTTCCTTCCCACTTTTCTCCCAAGCGAATTAGAGAGCCCCTGGGGAGGAGCTGTTTAAACTGACCACCTCCCCCAAGTGCCCTGACTGGCTGGATTCGCTTCTGGCCGAGGTCAATCAGAGTTTCGAACAGAGTGAGACCCCAAACCACACTAGGTCAAAAGTCAATGTTTATCTTTACCTTATCTTACTCTACATTCCTTCCCAGGGGATATTTTCACCTAAACCATTCTCCCACAGACATTTAAACTTTTCCTCACCTATTTAACGATGTGTCTTTAACGACTTGAAAACAACATCTGTTCTTAGGGATGATAAGAAGCAATGTAATGTTGTCTTTAACGACCTTAATGACGACATCTGCTTTTAGGGGTGAGCCCAGGCCAGGTTGGTGTATGAAACACAGAATCTCTGAGTCAGTGAGTTTGAAAGTGAGAATAACATTCCTATTCTATATATAATTACCCAAACCGTTGTGATTACATAAAACAGTTCAAACAATACATGTTTACTTCAATACAGTGTAGAATCATATCTTCTTACTTCAATCCCTCTTTTGATCTCACCTCACGAGATCAACATATAGCATTAGAAACATTACCACTGTCATTCTTTTTTCCTACTGTGTCTGTCCCAACATTTATATAAACCCATCAGAAGCTGGGATATAGAGCACTTTAAACCTTTAGGAACAGTCCACAACAAGAACTTCTCATGACAGTGGAGGGAGAATAAAATATGTCTAAAAAGCAAAGTCCTTGTCAGCTGAGTCATCTTTACTCTTCCCTCAATGGTGGAACTGATGAGTCTAACACACAGTGAGCAGATACAAGGCACACAACAACAACAACCATGTCACTAAAATGGCAATAAAAGTAGCCACAGAAATTAGAAAAGACATTATCATACTTTTCCCTCTTTTGGTAACACATAGTTCTGTAGAATAAAAAATACCAATCCCTTAAATTGTGGGATATAAAAATAAAGTTGAAAGTTCCTCAAAAAAAAAAAAATGGATTGTTCAGACAAAGTTCCACACCGGCTATATCAACCTGTTTCAGCGGGAAATGGAGTTCCCTGTGCCGTCTTGGTTTGCCATATCTTCGTCCCCCCAGCCCGCTGACGGCGGCTTCTGGGGTGCCTGCTAGAGAGATGTGGCCTGATTGTCCTCCGCCCGCCCGCTGATGGCGGCCTCCGGGTCGATGCTGGAGAGATGTCCCGATCCTCCTCCTCCGGCCCGCTGATGGCGGCTTCCGGGTCGACTGCTGGAGAGATGTCCTGATCCTCCTCCTCCGGCCCGCTGATGGCGCCTCCTGGGTCGACTGCCTTGACGAGAGCCAGATCTGTTCTGATGTCGTCCAGGGTCCTCGCGACGAGGGCCAACTCTGTCCTGATGTCGTCCAGGGTCCTCGCAGGTGTTTTTCCCGACCGCACACTGGCTCCAGTGGTACCAGTTGTCTCCCTTTCCATCTGAGCGGACGGCATGGGAGGTCCCCTCCAACCAGACGTAATCTGCTGTGTTGGCCTTGTGTTTCTCGGGTCCCCCTTTTGACGTCAGCAGCCTGTGTGGAGAAGTCTCATACCAAGCCCTTAAGTTGCTGGAAATATGGTTTTGAAATCATCTTTTCTACTTCTTTAGTGTTTATTGGCGGCACCAACTAGACTGGAGTGTGGACAAGAGATTATGCAGAAAATAATAAACAAAAATAAAAATTAAAAATTAAAAATTAAAAATTAAAAATTAAATTTAAAAAATAGAACAAAAAAAAAAAAAAAAAAAAAAAAAAAAAAGGAACAAACTAACAAAACAAAAAATAACCAAAGCTAGATTATTTTAAATGTATCAATTTCTCTTAAAAGCAACAAATAAAACAAAACAAAAAATACCATAACTAGTATTTTAAATTGATAAATTTCTCCTAAAAACGTAATAATCTCACATACATATTGTCTGATGTATATCCTATCCTTTTCCCCCTTTTACTGAAATAGAACGCCGTTAACGGTGTTCTTATTTTCAGAAATATCGAGCCTTATACATCAGTTATTTAATATCAGCTATATATTTATTATTACTATTACTTATATATCAGGCATTAAATGTCAGCCTTCTTCCACGATTGACCTCGTCTATATTATCTGACTTATATTGATACGTGTCCGTTTGTATTTATTTAATATACTGGGCAATTATTGATAACTTTCTGAATCTCCCTCTTTTCTTAACAACTTGAGGTATGGCTATTTTGAAATCTGACTTGGTTAAGAGATGATTCGTTTATTGGTGAGAGGCACACTCTTGCCCTCGTGATTGGGTGGGGGTGGATATTTAGGGAGAGTTCCTTACAATCTCCAGATCTTCCTCTCAGTGTAGAGGCCATAAAACCTTTTAATGGGCTCTGTGGTCTGTTCAGATTTAGATTTTCTTCCTCTCCAGAGGTCACGCCTGTCTTTGACCCTGTATGCTGCTTTGAGTCAGCAGCACCTCAGGAGTAGAGAAAGTGGAGATCTCTTCCCAAAAGTGTAAGCCCCCACATGAGCAACATAGCAACACATTAAACTCCCTGAATTGTTTGTAAAGCGTTCTTTAAGGCCTGAATTGAGTCTTCTGTTGTGTAACGGAAAATCCCATTCCCAAAAAGGGTCAGTTTAATAGCCCTTATCATATTATCGCTCTGTGCTTGCATGCTAGGACCTATTGTCTTTGCCAGAGCTGCTGCTATTCTTTCTACATGTATTAGCTCCATATTAGCAGGGTTCACTAACATGGTTGGTTGATCCAGTTTAAGATTTTCAATATCTTCCATTACTATTTCCAACATTCCTTATCCCTGAATATCAGGTCTAACAATGTGTTTTCTTTTGGGAGTATTAGATGGGACACTCATAAGTGGCATTTGTGAGCTATTATCTCCGTAGGGTGGAGGTAGGGTCTCAGACATTATACCACCTTCTTGTTGCTCTCTGTCTCTCAAGTATTACACAGATTTGACTTTAAAAAAAAATCACACAGAGCTTCTCATACCTTATCATATCACATTCAGGCAAATTATTATTGTGCGATGTTTATTTCAACAGATAGCGTGACTTCCAGAAGTAGGCTTCTACAATCTCCTCACGGTGATTGCGACTTCAGGTCAAGAGTTAAAAACTCAGTCAACAAAATCTCTTTATCGTCACGTTTAATGAGCCTGATTATCCCCACAACAGTTTTGTGATGAGATAATAATTCCAAATAATTAGTTGGAGGTCGCGTCTCTCTCCTCCTCTATCACCCACCATATAACAATTACAGACATTTTATACATTTAAAGCACCACGAAAGGTAACCGCATTAATCAATCTTATCATGATCTGCGGGGAATGCAACCCTTTTTTACACCTTTTGCAGTCTTTAATTAAAGCGCTGCAAGGTAACCGCATTAATCAATCTTATCATGATCTGCGGGGAATTTAACCCTCTTTTTCTAGCCTTGCAGCCTTCGTATTTAGTGAGTGAAGGGCCGGGACTTGATCAACCCGCCTCTCTCAAACACTATTGTGCCTTAGGTCCAGGACTGAATACCCGACACTAAGCACTTCCCCAATATCCCCAACCTGTAATATGTATTGTATTTCCCACCGTGACTAAGAACACTGAGAACGCTGCTGACAACTCTAAATTTTTTAGTATAATCAATCACAGATTTTTGATAATCAAAACAGGTGTCTGCTCACCTTTTGTATATGGCGCCTTGGTGTAGTTGTCAACAGTATCTCTGTGTCCTCCCCCTGGACTGGATTCTGTCCCCTGGCTATCGGTGTCCCTTTCTAGAGATCAGCTCACAAACGTCGGGAGTCACCACTTGTTGGAGTAGAATACCTCTGCTACGCGCCGTTCGTTGGATGAGGCTGGATCTCTATTAAATTAAGAAAGGAATTGAAAACACCGGAATCAAAGTTATAACAAATTATCTGAGTTTACTTCTAGTAGGAAACCAAACACATATACAAGTTATACAGAGTACTCGAGTACTCCGGGCTTTTAGGTCTGTGATGCGAAGCGGATAAATGTGTCGGGATCAAACCAACTCATCAAACCAAAAAGAAATTGGACTTCAGGTCTGTGATGCGAAGCGGATACAGATATCGGGATCAAACCACTCACCAAACCCAAAAGCATTTTTACACACACCAACATCAGTATTTCTATCTGTCCTTGGGGCGGAGATTTGTCGATTCTTCCTTCCCACTTTTCTCCCAAGCGAATTAGAGAGCCCCTGGTGAGGAGCTGTTTAAACTGACCACCTCCCCCAAGTGCCCTGACTGGCTGGATTCGCTTCTGGCCGAGGTCAATCAGAGTTTCGAACAGAGTGAGACCCCAAACCACACTAGGTCAAAAGTCAATGTTTATCTTTACCTTATCTTACTCTACATTCCTTCCCAGGGGATATTTTCACCTAAACCATTCTCCCACAGACATTTAAACTTTTCCTCACCTATTTAACGATGTGTCTTTAACGACTTGAAAACAACATCTGTTCTTAGGGATGATAAGAAGCAATGTAATGTTGTCTTTAACGACCTTAATGACGACATCTGCTTTTAGGGGTGAGCCCAGGCCAGGTTGGTGTATGAAACACAGAATCTCTGAGTCAGTGAGTTTGAAAGTGAGAATAACATTCCTATTCTATATATAATTACCCAAACCGTTGTGATTACATAAAACAGTTCAAACAATACATGTTTACTTCAATACAGTGTAGAATCATATCTTCTTACTTCATAGCCCATCATCCAAGGGTAGTTTTCACTATAAGTAAAAAATAATATTTGGACGGACACTATAATTTACAGTTTTTTACTATGTTCAATCTGAATTTTCTTTAAAATAAAAAACATCTATATTGATTCTGACTTTTCTACATCCAACTCACAGGTTTATCATTACTTTGAGAATAAAGATTATTAATTTAACCCTTTTAGAAGGGAAGATATGGTCATTTGTTCTGGGAATGTCATTTTCGAGCCTGAGACCTGAAAAACAGGCTCAGGGCTTAAGAGGTTAAGGATATCTTTCTCCATGTCTTCCTTACAGTTCTGATGACTCTACGTCTTTTAGACCAATAAGAAGCCATCTTAGGTAAAGATAGGTGGTGGTGCTGCTATAATTACTTTACTTGGCCTTGTGTATTGCAGTGAATCCCCTCAACTCGTCTTGTAGTATAATCCTGAAAATGGAGGAAAACAAAGCAGATTAAAAAAAAGTATGCATAAACAGTAAAAATATATATCAGCCTCCTGGTGCAATGCAAATATAACTGTACTGACGAAATTCTCTAGAATGACATGTTTTATTCCATGGGTCTTCAACCGGGAGTCCAGGACCCCTAGGATATACATTTTACCCAAATATCCTAATATGATGCTTTAGCTTGACTGTATCAGACCAACTTTGATGTAATGCAACTGCTGCGTTAGCTAGGTGCTAGTCCAGGCAAGAAAATATCAACTGCGTCATGCGATGAACGGTTTAATTTGTTTATGATATATATTATAACTAAAAATATGCACAATTTCACCCAAATATCCTAAATAATGCTTTAGCTTGACTGCATCAGAGGAAATTTGATGTAATTTCTGTAGGATGGTAGAGTTTAATGTCAGATTGTGTTAGCTAGTGTATCTGCTGCGTTAGCTAGGTGCTAGTCAGGGGAAGAAAATATCAACTGCGTCATGCGATGAACAATGTTAAATTCGTTTATGATATATTATATATATTATTATAAGTAATTAGTATCCTCTTTTGCGCTCTGGGTAGCCTCCTTTATTTAAAAAAAACATATGGGTGTAACTGAGGTAAAAATATTTCTTCTTACCGATTTGTGATATCTGTCTCTTCTCTTCAGGCGGCAATATGTTTTCATCCTCCTGCGAGCCCGATGGACTCTTCTCCAAACCGTTGGCTAACGTCAAAACGTGACTGTTGCACGTTGCACTTTTTCTTGAAAGCACGTTGGTCACGTGAAAGAGCGTATAGCTCAGGGTGTGGAGGAAGGCAGGCTTCAGTTCAGTTCTTGAGATCAAGAGCTGCGCAAGTGTGATGGGAGCAGTTGGTCTCGCCCGAAAGCTGCGCAGGGGGAGGGGAACAGTTGGTCTCGCCCAAGCCCCCCGGACTCTGAGGAAAATATTCGCCGTGTCTCAATCTTTAGACTGTATATATATTCAAAGTGTGTTTATCGAGTTGTTTATTTGTATTATATGTGCAGCAAGTATATAGAAGCAGGTGTTTGGGGAATCAGACAGACTCAATCTATAATCATTCAATATATATTAAAAGAAAGGACACAGAAAATCAAATTCTGAAACTAAGACACAAAAGTGCAAGATAAAATATAGATAAATATAAACAAACACAATTTAGATTAAGTAATATAATCTTAATTGTTGATTAAATCTAGACAGTATTGCAAATAAATTAACTGTTAACAGCAATGTAATAATATACAGTATGCAAAATGAGATGTTATATATGGCACACAGATGAAATGTGTTAATTTGAAGTAAAAGTATGTGACAGCAGTGATGATCTCTAGTTCTACACTATTTCATACGTCTGGAGGACGGTAGTAAGCAGAGGTTTGGGTGGAGGATGTTCCTGATCTGACAGCCAGGCATGACGGGTAATCTGTGACGTTTCGCTCTCTCAAAAGTTTGGCCATTTTGTCTTCATGCACAGCAGATCTTATTATACATCCATGAGCAGCTCTCATAGGAAAGAATGAGACCCCGCCTCCGACGCTGTATCATACATCATGGTCTCGCCCGAGAGGGGAGCGCCACACGTTGAAACAATGTAAATTAATTGTAGGGAATTTCAACGTTGAAAAACCGGCATCTATATTAAATTGATTCAACAACATTTTTTCAAACGTTGAAATGGTATCTGTAATAACACATCGAATCAACATTGATATTTCAACCTCAACCAAAAATAACCAATTTAACCAAAATCCAATGTTGAATTCATATCTTTTGCTATCTGGGTATATCCGTTAGCGCAGCTAGCTAGCACCAGATGCCAGAGGTGGGAGTCATGAGCAAGTCTCAAGTCTTGACCTACAAGTATCAAGCAAGTCCCAAGTCACTGTGGTGAGAGTCAAGCAAGTCAAATCAAGTCATTGCTCAGGTCAAGTCAAGTCAAGTCAAGTCATACGAAATTCTGATGAATAAGCCCAGTTTCCCCATTTAAATCAGTTAAAAGACAGTGGTTATGAAAATGGATTTAACCCACACTATGATCTTCATTACATACACAGTTAATCATTTGAAATCTAATTTAGACCGATGACAATCATATTAGATTAATATTAACCCTAGAACTGCAGACAATATAGCTAGGACTCAATCAAAAAGTCTGTTCAAAAAGGCAGAATTCCAGGTAAGAAAATCATATGGCATTTGCCATTACACATATTTAATTTAAATTTCTGTTAACACTAGAACCGCCAACAGCGTCAGCACCTACATAGATATCATTTTCAAATCATTTAATTTGTTCCTCTTCATAATTTCCTTATAAACTAAGTAGGACGATTTAAAACTCAGTTAATTGGGTTAATTTAGAAATTGCTTCAGTTTATCATCATAACAGATCAAAAAGTTCAGATTCATTTTACAATAAATCAAGGAATGATGCACTTCTACAAACAAAAACAACATAATTAAAACATTTAAACAAACTACTAAAAGTAGATGAACTACATTATTCAAAAGTTTACAGTAACTTCTCTCTCTCTCTCTCTCTCTCTCTCTCTCTCTCTCTCTCTCTCTCTCTCTCTCTACTCTCTCTCTCTCTCTCTCTCTCTCTCTCTCTCTCTCTCTCTCTCTCTCTCTCTCTCTCTCTCTCTCTCTCTCTCTCTCTCTCTCTCTCTCTCTCTCTCTCTCTCTCTCTCTCTCTCTCTCTCCCTCCTGACAGCCCTTCAGTATCGGGGTTAGTCAAAATGAATCTCTTGGCGGTTCTAGTGTTCATTTACCGTTTTGTCTTCTCTTTGCAATGCTTAATCGATTTGAAACCAAGTCTAACGTAGCTTAAACTTAACGTTAGCTTTCTAGCTAACACAACAGATTCACGCACCTTTCTCTGTGGGTTTTTTTTGTAGTGACGAATGAAGTTGGATGTTTTGGTGGTCGTGTCACTGATCTTTATGCTGCAGACCCTGCATACCGCTGTTCTCTTCTTATTAGCGTCATCGACAACATAATCCTTGAATCCAAACTTCACTATTTTTGGAGTAACGCTAGCCGCTGCCATGTTAACTGACGCTCCTGCCGTCTAGTGGGTTGCCAGATTTGCGCGCACGGCGCTATAATCACCCAATCACGTTTTTCGAAAAAACTAAACGTAATATCTCACTACAAAAACAAACGCAAATATTTAATTTTAAACAGACAAGTCCTTTCAAGTCATCTGTCTCAAGCTTAAGTCAAGTCTCAAGTCATGAATACCAAGTCAAAGTCAAGTCAAGTCTTTTATCAATGTTAGTCAAGCAAGTCTCAAGTCAAAAAATATGCGACTCGAGTCTGACTCGAGTCAAGTCATGTGACTCAAGTCCCCACCTCTGCCAGATGCTAACAACAACAACACGTAAGGTGTGCCTCGCTCGTGCCACACATACACACACCCTCCCGGTCCTCCCGATGGCCAGTCCGGGCCTGCCGGTGAGTGTGGAAGTGTGGTCTGCCACAAGCGGGCGGCAGGAGCGGGGCTGTCAGCATCAGCTTGTAGATGGTATTTTAAACTCGATGCGCTCTGAAACTACGGGGCGGCCGAGGACAAAAAATACACATGCGTTAATCGTTAAGCGTTTTTTGCGTTATTAACGCGTTAACTTGACAGCCCTAATATTTATGAATCAAGCCTGATGAAATTAATCATCTAAATAAAATTCAAGACTGTCTCAAGGACTTAAAAACGTGGATGACCTTAAACTTTTTGATGTTAAACACGGCCAAAACTGAAGTTATTGTACACGGCCCAAATAATCTATACGAAACAAATTATCTAAAGATATACTAACTATGGATGGCATTAATTTGGCCTCCAGTGAGACTGTAAGGAATCTTGGTGTTATATTTGATCAGGATTTATCCTTTAACGCCCACATAAAATCAATTTCAAGGACCGCCTACTTCCATCTACGTAACATTGCAAAAATCAGGCATATCTTGCCTCAAAACGATGCAGAGAAACTAGTCTATGCATTTGTTACTTCAAGGCTGGATTATTGTAACTCTTTATTATCAGGGTTATTATCAGAAAATTCTTCTTCTCGCCTACAAAGCCCTTAATGGTCAGGCGCCATCTTACCTTAAAGAACTCATCATACCCTACTGTCCTACTAGGGCATTGTGTTCCAATAATGCAGGGTTGTTGGTTGTTCCTAGAGTCTCTAAAAGTACAATGGGAGCCAGAGCCTTTTCTTATCAAGCTCCACATTTGTGGAATCAGCTTCCAGTTTGTGTTCGGGCGGCAGACACCCTATCCATTTTTAAGAGTGCGCTTAAGACCTTCCTTTTTGATAAAGCTTATAGTTAGGGCTGATTAGATTCAGCCCCTAGTTTTGCTGCTATAGGCTTAGTTTGTCGGGGGACACCTTACTTCTTCCTTCTCTCTGTCTGTACCTGTGTACTCTCATGTTCCGAATAACCCAGCTTCCCCAAATTTCTTTTTGGTGTCTATATACGCCGGGATCCGGAGTCATGGCTGATCGTGTTGCCGTGGTCCTGATCGCGAGCCCTGGATCTTGAGTCGTGGCTGTGCCTGCTGCTGTGGTCCTGGATCATAAGTCCTGGATGGATATCCTCGTGGATTCATCTTCTTATTATAGACACATGCATGCAAATGTATTATCTTTTCAATTTACACACGGCATCTATTGCACATCTGTCCGTCCTGGGAGAGGGATCCCTCCTGTCACGATCTGTCTGTGTTGTGTTTTGTCTTGTCTTTTTCTGTCTCTGGTTTCCTGTTTTGTTTTGAAATGTTTTCCTCCTTGTGTCTTGTCTGATCCTACTGCCTGTGTTTGCCTTCCCGTCGTTAGTTTCCCTGGTGTGTCTGATTGTGCCTCATTGTGTTCACCTGTTGCCCTTGTGTTTCTACCTCCCCTGTCCAGCTGTGTCTTGTCCTGTGATTACCCTTCTGTGTATTTAGTCTTGTCTTCCCCTGTGCTCCATGTCTGTTCGTCGTCATTTCATGTCCCTGCTACCTGTCGTCTATGCTTGTCCATGTCTCCTGCCTGTTTCCGTCTGTAAGTTTGTTCCTGTCTGTCGTGTTCCCCGGTTTTGTTTCTTTTTATTAGTTTCTTGTTTTTTCATGCCGTCAGCTTTTTATAATAAAGCTCGCTTTTTGTTAACAAACCTTTTTGTATTTTTTAACTGCACTTGGGTCCTATTTCCCCAAACCTGACACCTCCTCTGTTGCTCTCCCTGAGGTTTCTCCCATTTTCCCCTTTAAACTGTGGGTTTTCTCCGGAAGTTTTTCCTTGTACGATGTGAGGGTCTAAGGCAGGGGTGGGCAATTATTTTTTACAAGGGGCCACTTCAGAAACTCGAGCTGTGTTGGGGGGCCGAATCAAAAATAAGTTGAACTTAATTCTGCTCAATATACCAATACTGAAAAGGTGTTTTACAGTATGTTAAAGATAATAAATGAATCAGCTTTATACAAAAAGAAATGAGTGCTTTTGATTTTTGTTTTTCAGTTAATTTTACTTGTTCAGTGAGAAAAATCCAGTCTGTCTTGGGCTTGAACAAGTGCACGGAAATCTGGTTCAATGTCTGAGGTGGATATGCGAAGGACAGCTGAGAGGTGATCATCAGTGATAGAGGATCTGTATCTGGATTTGTTGAACTTCATCACTGAGAATGTCTGTTCACATATGTAGGTAGATCCAAAGAGGACCATCATCTTCTGAGCACGTCTCCTGATGTGTGGAAAGTTCTCCTCTTTCAGGGAAGAGTAAAACTCAGGCAGCGAGACTGACCTAAAGTGCTCTGACAGAAGTGTGTCAGACTGCAGGTCAATGAGTTCAAGCTGAACATCACTGGGTGCATCATCCACATGGCATGTAAATGGGGAAAAGATCATGTTCATTTCATTCTCAACTGTTTTGAAGTCTTTAAATCGCCTTGAAAACTCACCATGCAGTGCTTCTAACATGGATGAGTACCTCTGGAGGTGATCAGCTGATGGTGTGGCTTCCTTCAGTGTTGGCAAGTGCGTGAGAATGTTGTCCTCCATTTGGCTTGAGAGAAGCGTAGGAAGATGAGTAGCTGGGCAGTGTCACGTACATCGCAGCTCTCATCCAAAGCCAAGGAAAAAAAGTCAAAGTTGACCGCTCTGTTCTGCAGCTGAAGCTCCAGATTTCCCGCGTTGTCCTCAATCCTCCTCGTAACAGTGCGTCGGGAGAGCGACACTTTCTCATTTCACTTTCGCAGAGTCCAACAAACACTCCTTAATGAACTCTCCGTCCGAAAACGGTTTACTTTTCTTTGCAATTTTGTGGGATAAGACATAACTCGTCTTGACAGCTGCATCTCTGGATGTGGAATGTTTTGTGGAAATATGTTGTTGGCTTTGCAGCTTAGCTAGCAAAGCATCCGACCCCTTTGCCCGCTCTTCCTCAGACAGGTTCTTGTATTTATCTGCGTGTTTGATAGCATAGTGGCGACTCAAATTGTACTCCTTGAACACAGCGACCTGCGCACCACAAACTAAACACACAGCTTTACCTTTCACTTCTGTAAATAAATACTTAGCGGTCCATGTCTTGTTGAAAATGCGGCATTCAGTATCGATCTTTCTTTTTTTGCCCTTAGCGGACATTTCGAGGACTAGCCGGCCAGCATTACTCGGAGCTGTTCACGGCATGCGCGTTTACGTAAATAAATAAAAAAAACAGCAGCGCCCTTTTCAAAATAAAAGCAACACAGTTAGAAAAGTATTTACGCCATGCAAGCAATACAGCTGTGTTGCTTTTATTTTGAAAAGGTTGCTGTTTTTTTTTATTATGTTATAATTTATGATCAACCTCACACGGGCCGGCCAAGGCCGGCCAACGGGCCGGATGTGGCCCGCAGGCCGTAAAATGCCCACCCCTGGTCTAAGGACAGAGGGTGTCATATTGTCATACTGATATTCTGTACAAACTGTGAAGTCCACTGAGACAAATGTAACATTTGTGATATTGGGCTATATAAATAAACATTGATTGATTGATACTAAATAGTTCCAGTCACTGTGTATTAACAACGTTCTGGTAACTGGGTGACAACAAATAGTTCCAGTCACTGCACGGTAACAGTAGTTCAAAACACTGAATGGAAAATATTGTTCTAGTCACTGCTCAATAACAAATAATTCCAGTCACTGCATGATACCAAATAGTTCCAGTCATTGCACGATAACAAAAAGTGACAGTCACTTCACAATAACAAATAGTTTCAGTCAATTCATGATACCAAATAGTTCCAATCGCTGCACAATGCCAAATAGTTCGGGTCCCTTCCCAATAATAAATAGTACCAGTCACTGCACAATAACAAATAGTTCCAGGCACTGCATGGAAGAATTTGTTATTTTCACTGCTTCAAATAACAAATAGTTCCAGGCACTGCAGAATATGGATTGAACGAGTCCCTGTACAATACAAAACATTTCCAGTTAATGCACAGTAAAACATTGTTCCAGTCACTGCACAATACCAATTTGTTCCTGTCACTGCATGAAACTAAATAGTTCCAGTCACTGTGTATTAACAACGTTCCGGTAACTGGGCGATAACAAATAGTTCCAGTCACTGCACGATAACAGTAGTTCAAACCAGCAGGGCGGAGAGGGTCTGGAGGAGGGACGCATGACTAGGGCCAACAAACAAACGGAACAAGTGTCGACCGGACCGCCACCATGGCGCTGGGGGCTGTGGTGGGCCGGACCGCCGACAAGAATTGAGGGCCCGGATCCTGGGCCGAAACTGGAGCCGGAACAGGAGCCGGAACCGGAACAGGAGCCAAAAGCATGGCTGCTGGGGCTCGGGCCGGTAGCCTGGCCTTGCGTCTCTTAGAAGTTTTTTGGAGGCTCCGACACAAAGCGAGCTTTTATTAAGCTGATACAAAAAAATACAAGAAAACGGCTGGAGCAGGCGAGGAGAAACAAAAGGAAAAGTAACAAACAAAACCAGAACAAACCGGGAACACACAGGAGGGCGGAGCAGGGAAATCTGGGCAGGACATCAGGACAAAACCTCGGGAAAAACAACCACGACCGAACAGGGAACACAAGGGAAAGCAAGACTAAATACACAGGGGTGATAACAAGACAAGACACAGGGGAGGTGAAACACAGGGGCAACAGGTGAACACAAAAAGACAATCAAACAGGAGGGAAAACACAGGAAGGAAGACAAGACACAGGTAGAACGGAACTTCAAAATAAAACAGGAAACTATACACACAAATCTAAAATCAGAGCACAACCAGCACCAGGTCCATGTTTGTATCTTCTCGTATTGTATCTGTTAGAGCTAAGAGCCACGTTTTGTTTTACACTTTGCCTGTTTTGCAATTTGTCAACTACCTTTTTTATCTTTTCCTCGTAAGAGTTTTTTTTGTTATCTTATATGTTTACCTCTATTGAGCGACTTTCTGATGTGCTTTGTAAAAATAGTTTTTTTTACTTTTTTGTGTAGAGTTGTGCTATTTGGTTCATGCTTACTTGCCTATTCCCGACAAGTGATTACAATGTTGTAAAATGGAGACTTGTTTGAGTAGTGGGCATTTTTTTTAATTGGGGACATTTTAAAGCAGAGGACATTTTTTAAGTGGGGGCATTTTGTAGTAGTTTGTTTGGTAGCAGCGGTGCCACCTATGCATAAACACTATATCCACTGTATAATCTTTGATTTCCATTTTCTGATCTTGCAGTATGCTCCAGCAATATCTTCAGAATCAGCACACTGTCAGTTCATAAATATCAGATTTATGATCAGCTCATGGGTTGACAGCAGGGTTATTTAACACGCAGCCTGAGGCGTGGGATGGTAGGGGAGGGTTCAGGGAGGGTTCAGTGGTTACCTGGGGGCTGCAACAACTCATCCCAGTTCAATATTAGATCAGATAAATCACAGAAAATGTTTCTGTAAAAAAAAACAAAAAAAAACACAGGGAACACTGATAAGAAACGTAAGAACTAAACAAACTTCATTTATAACATCTTAGAATGTATTTCAAAGCATGTCTTGATTTCTATGAATGTGTCTCATATAAAACATTCTCTAACAACTGGTTTTTTATTATACGAAAGTGCTTTTATTGGACTTTAGCTAGCAGCCATTTAAGTAACATTGAATTCTGTGAGATAAAGTTAAAGCCACAGGAAGCCAGAGGCGAATTGGATTTTGTTCAACAATAAATCAAATTAATATTTCAGAAACTGCCTCAGAAAAACTGCCATGGGACATACTGCTGCTGCCTTTTTGTGTACCTACAACTGTGAACAGAAGAGTTTGTTTAAAAAGTTAAGACATTTTTGAAAACTGGAGATATTCTTTTAAGAAGTTAGGGTATTTTTTAATGTGGGTACATTTTTTGAAATTGTGGAAATCTTTAGGAAGCTAGGCCATTTGTTGGGAAAGTTACATTTTTTGAAATCATAGGAGGACACACATGCTTATGGGTTCTCATTGTTATGTCTTTGTGCGTTTAAAAACTGGGGACATTTAAATACAAATTTGGGATTTTTCTTTTTAAATTGTGGACATTTGTAACAGTTGTGGGGTGTTTGTTTTAAAAAGAAAGGGACTGTTTTTGGAAGTTGGGACATTTCTGGAAAACATTTTAAAAGTGTGAACAGATTCACACAGACTTTGTCATTTACCTTTACCATTTGCAATGTTTTTTAGCTGCTGTTCTGCGCTTCTACACTTGTGTTTACCTGAAGCTGAATATGTGCTTCTGCCCGAAAGCATTCTAATAAATGGCTGCTTCATCCGACACTTACTGAAATATTGAGTTTCTTTGTTGTTCATGAGAAAACCAACTAAATCAAATTCCCATCATGCAATCTGTCCTAAAGGGTTATGACAACTATTAAAAAAGGAACATTCACTCCTAATCTGTGCAGGCATGAGGCATGAAGCCCAGAAGGCTGATGAGGAAGAGATTAAAATATTTGTATATTAATACATCACTCTCCTGATCCGGGTTGTGCAGAGACCTGCAGAGCTGCTGCAGCTGCCAAAACACCGCAAGGCATTTCAAAGTAAAAGCTTCAGTGTAGAGTTGCTCTCTGGATCCTATCCCTTCTTACCTTCTACAGTCTATTGCTCCTGACATTCTTCCTTTTCTCACCCATTTCATCAACACATCCTTAACCTGTTAAACCCTGAGCCTGTTTTTCAGGTCTCAGGCTCGAAAATGACATTCCCAGAACAAATGACCATATCTTCCCTTCTAAAAGGGTTAAATTAATAATCTTTTTTCTCAAAGTAATGATAAACCTGTGAGTTGGATGTAGAAAAGTCAGAATCAATATAGATGTTTTTTAAATTATTTTTTAATTATAGTGAAAACCACCCTTGGATGATGGGTTAGTAGACTAAAAGCTTTAGTAATCCAAAGTACAACATATAATAAGTACCCTGTATCAAGATTGATGCAAAACAAGTGACATTTGACCTTTTTAGAGAGATTTAGCAAAAAGAAACCACTTCTGGGGTCATTTGGGTGGATTTTCCATATTTCTGGCCCCCCTTTGTCGATTTTGATGGTTGACACCTCTTTCTGACCGTTAGAGCCAATAGAATCGAAGGGGCAGTCCCCCACACACACACGTTGTGAAGAGAAAAGGTGGGGGCTTCGCGCATGTAATTTTGCATCAGAGTGGACCTATCTCTAGCTTTGACATCTGGAAACGGAAAAGCAGTTTTAATGCTTATGGATTATCAGAAATCATTTCAAAGGGACACAGACACATTAGATTAACCTATGGATTAACTTCAGCAGCGTTTTTATCGTTTTAATGCCATTGAAGACCACTTTGGAGAGACTACAGAGCCAAGGTAAAAATGTTAGCATTTTTAGCTACCTAGCGTCACCTGTTTTGATGTCCGTTTTTGCTTATAACGTCGCAAATACGTATAATTCAGTGGTAATGTCAGTGTCAATCGATTCTGTGTCACCTCACGATGTGAAACGATGTGTTGGATGTGGTGAAAAGATAAATAATAAGGTTTTGTGAGTGATTTTCGGTGCAGTAAGGTGTTAGCATTTTTCGCTCGTTGCTAATTCAGAGGCTCAGTGTTAGCATTGTGGGTTTTCTTTTGAAAAAAAAAAAGAAATGATCAGTTAGATGAGTTTCTTCCCGTTACATGGATATAAAACATTCATAGTTTTATTAAATGAACATGCCCTCAGACACTGTTTCCTGCAAGATGTTGCGGCAGTGCCCCGGTACCGGGGTCTCTCGGGCTTAACAGGTTAACAACGGGTTGCTTCCCAGTTCCACTCTTAAATACAGACCTGTCTCTCTTCTTCCTTTACTTTCTGAACACTTGAGCGTGCCATCTTGAATCAACTATTTTCTTACTGTTAGGGAATAATTTGCTTAGGTATTCAACCTTCGACCCAGTTCATAGTTTTCTCTCTTTACTGTCTCTTTTCCCGTGGCATAGTTCTACGGCCTTGGGTATTGCTGCTATCTCTCTTAAGGAGGAGCAGCTTGGGCGCATTGTTGTTGCCAGTCTATGACAGAGCAAAAGCCGCCATGAGGTAGTTTACTGTTCAGGGACGTAGGTTCCCTGGCGCACATTCTTTTCTATGGAAAAGGAAAAGAAGTGAACAATGGAGAAAGACTTCTCCCTGCTGTTAACATTCCCAAAACAGAAATACAGAATATTTCCTTTGAATGTCCGACTACGAAATGTAAATCAAGTGACTGTGTTGTTGTTTTCCCTGTGCTTTTAAGCAAAGGCTTGTGTGCGTGGAATGTCTATCCAGAGACGGGGTACCAGCGGTTCCAGGTCTCGCCTCAGATGGTAATAATAACACTCGACACCATTGCAAATGTACCCCCAGAAATATGGTGTTTCACTAAAAGACAGATAAAGAATGATCCTATGTGCAGCACATGGTCACCCAATTACAAGGCCCCTGGCACAGGGGTCACTAGATTCTCATATATTGAACCTGGTTATCCCCCCACCCCACAGAGCTCCATTTCAGATAGAGCTGCAATTAAGTCACCAGGAAATTATGTAAATCCATCCAATGATGCCCTAATCACACCATCTAAGCAAACTAAAACCAATTCTGCAATGAGTTTAATGTTAGACTATACACATGAATGCAATGTTAGCAACTGTTGGCTGTACCAAAACATGCCAGAGTCCATGCACTCTCCCATGTTCAGCCCAATTCCTTTCACAAAAGCTGACTACAGTTTAGTTAACTGGAGTGATATAGCATCCAGAATTAGCGATGAGGTAGACGATTGTTACACCCCTTCCTACCCCATAGACTCTGAGAAACCTTTAAAGTAGGAGGACTTAGACCCCCTTTACACGAGAACGAAACGGCTTGTATCTGCATAGTTTCTCTTGCGTATAGCCCTATTATTTACACGAGGCCGTAACAAAACGATAGAAACGGACCCCACAAACGATAACGGGTCCCAAGGTTGATAGATTTGCAAATGAAACTCCGTGTAATCGCCTCTATACGATAATTTCCTGAAAAAATAACGATAGCCCCACCTCTCCCCGCCTCTTCTGCTCACTGCTGTAGCATGGCCAGTAGCTACTGCTAGTGCTACTGCTACTGACCATGCTACAGATTTTAGTACAACATCTACAGCTCGACCATGCTACAGATGTTAGTGCAAAATCTACAGCTCTACCACAACCATCAGCAACAAGTGGACATGGAGAATTACATGAACTACTACATGTTGCTAAATCCACCGCGGGCCATAAACAGAAGGGTAGCCATGGCAACATTGCTCCGGGGTCTTCTTCGCTGCTTTTGGTGTATTTTGTGGCGGAAGTTACAGCGCCACTTACAGTCCCGGCATATTGAAGTAAAAAGATATGATTCTACACTGTATTGAAGTAAACATGTATTATTTTGAATTGTATTTTAGTGAACATGTATTGTTTGAACTGTTTTAGGTAATCACAACGGGTTTGGGTAATCACTTTATAATAGGAATGTTATTCTCACTTTTAAACTCACTGACCCAGAGATCCTGTGTCATACACACACACTGTCCCCTTCACCTCCACACACAGATGTTGTTTTTAAAGTCGTTAAAGACCTCGTTAAATATGTGCAGAAAGGTTTAAATGTCTGAAAAAGGATAGTTTATGTGAAAAACTCTCATGGGAAAGGAATGGAGTTAAGATCAGGGGCCGAGATAAGAGTGACTTTTGACCTTGTGAAACTTAGGAATTTGACGTGCTGGTCAGAACTATTGAACCCGACCAGAAGTGAATCCAGCCAGTAAAAACACTTGGGGGATGTGAGCAGCTTAGACAGCTCCTCCTCACAGACTCTCTCATTCGCTTTGGAATAAAAGGGGAGGGGAAAAGCCAACACATCTCCGCCCCAAAATAAGGATATGAATACTGATGTTTTATGTATGAAAAATGCTTTTTGGTTTGGTGAGTTGGTTGGTCCTGATATCTGTGTCCGCATCGCATCACAAACCTGAAGTCAATTTCTTTTTGTTTGATGAGTTGGATGGTCCTGACACCTTTATCCGCATCGCATCACAAACCTGAAGCCCGGAGTACTCTGTATAACTTGTATACTTGTTCTATTTCCTACCAGTAAACTCAGATAATTGTTATAACTTTTGATTCCGGTGTTTTCAATTCCTTTCTGATTTAATAGAGACCAGCCTCATTCAACGAACGGCGCGGAGAGGGGGCTATCAGCCACCAGATAAGTGTTCAACTCCAACAATATGTACTACAGCGTGTCCAGCGCTTTCGAGCGGTCTCGTGTGGAAGTACAGCGCCACTTACAGTCCCGGCATATGTACTACAGCGTTTCCAGCGGTCTCATCTGAACAGACACGTTAAATGAAACGAATGCATGTGAACGGAATACTTTTTTGAAAACGCATACTGTGCATAAACGCAAACGTTCCCGTGTAAAGGCAGCCTTAATCTCGCTCATCGTTGACACAGTAAATAAAGATTACCTGCCAGACGGTTTCAAACGATTGATGGTCCTAAGACTCATATACGTGAAGAAATACGTTAGCCTGGCTTTTGAATACAGATTACAATTAGCCCTAGTCCAGACTAATTGCTCAGCCAATTATACGAGTCCAACATGTCCACCACAACCACACACACCATATTTGTTGGTTGAAGCCTTGGTAACAGTTGTACCCTGGTTTGGCTCCCGAACAGTGGACTCAGTTAAAGTTAAAATACATGACTGTTCGCTGCCGTTACCCCTAGGTAAGTCCCCTACACGTGACTGTTCAGTTTATGTCCCCCCAGTTGTGGTGCATGAGTGGAAGAATGTGTCCATCTGCTTCCAGAGCGGAGGAGGGTTTTTACCCTCTCACGATGTGGGCCACAGCGACTGTAACACAGAGAGAGTTTATTTGGTTTGTGGGGACAGAGCCTACGGTTGCGTGCCTTATGACACTTTTTATGGCACCTGTTATCTAGCCTATCTAATCCCTTTGATCCGTAAAGTAGAGACTGATGAGATTGCAGCAATATTTCCCTTGTTCTTTCATCTCCGACGCTACACCTGAGGTCATAGATATGGCTCATGATACTGCTAGGGGAATTAAAGAATTGCACGAAACTCATGGGTTTGCATTTGGGAATTTATCTGGAACATTTGGGTCATGGGGAGCGGGGTTGGTTAAACTTGCTGTTACCATTTCATTGTTTATCTTAGCTGTGTTACTCCTGATAGTGTGCCTAGTCCCTGTAGTTAAACTAATCATGAAAAGAATCACAAAGGCCGCCCTCCAGGCCCCACAGAGACTGGTGGGGTACAGCACCAATGACGACACTGTGATGATCTACGATGCCGAGCTTCCCGACCCGTGGGTCCCTGCCGTGGTGTCCGAACCATGGGTTCCCCCTTTCAAAGAAGGGGCTTGTGACTACAACGATTGGCACATGAATTAACCATATTTCTGCTGCGATTAAAGAAAATATGTTTTTGAACCTTTTTCCTTTTCAGATTGTTACAATATACTACAAATGTCTAACTTTTCCTTTTCAGATTGTTAAACATTTTGAGAATTGTTTAACATTTCCCTTCAGATTTTGAAATTACATAATGATTGATAGTTCAAGTAATGTAATTCTGTTATCATGCCATAGTCTTTTGATTTAATATTTAATGAAGCTAACGTAAATATAATCCTAAATTGAAGACACTACAATTTTGCAGATTACAGATTGATTAGATCACCAGTGTGAATATCTTAAACCATAGCTGGATCTCTCATGATCCTGTTTCATGACGCCTTGACTAATTGTTTGCCTTGAAGTAAATCTTTGAGCTGCAAGCTAGTCTTGATTTTGTAGGTTGCTAAATAAAATTAACTAATTTGTTTTAAAATGTTTATTTTATTATATATCTGTGATTATTTCATGTATGTTCATTATTGTGCTTTTGAAAAGATGCTCCAAACACTGATAGGAGATAATTTTTATGATTGTGCCATTGTGACTCTGGAACCGAATCATCATACGCAAGAAGCCGTAAGAAATGCCTCATTCCCGAAACACAAGCTAGCTCAGAGCATGGTTCAGACGCCGCTGGAACGAGCCACAGCTCCCGCACGACACACATCCGGGTGTCCCTTCCGTCCTCATTCTGGAGAAGCGTTTAATATCCTTTGGGCCAGAGGAAGTCCCGAGTTCTACGCCAGCACCGGTAACAACCCCTCTCTTCACAAGTGTCAGCTAAGAGTCGCACTCTCTCGGTCGGCGGGTATTTAAACACCAAAAAAGGCAGGAGCAAGTTGACTCCGGCATTCCCAAAGTACCTGCCATCCTGTCCTACCTTCTCGAAGTTAAATCAGCGCTTGAAGCCTTTAATTCCACGATATATTCCCTTGAACAACTTGATTTCCTCTGCCTGCAATGTAAACACATTTTTATACTTCCGCATTCAACCACGTTGTGCCGCTTCCCGCTGACGTCACACCCCCGAGGATTCTGGGAATTGGAGTCCCGGATCCAGCCACGGGTTCTAGCTTCCTGCCCCCTGCAGCAGCAATTCCTCAGGAATCGCATCTTAGCAGGTATATAATACAATTCTGCATAAGCAATGTTTTATTATGGAAATATTTGGCCTGCAGTAAGTCATATTTGAGGCAATTATACAGAAGTTGCAAGTTTATAAGTATTTATACAACTATAAATCAATTAAAGGTGGGGTAGGTAAGTTTGAGAAACCGGCTCGAGATACACTTTTTGTTATATTCCATGGAATGCTCTTAACATCCCGATAGCAATGAATATCTTAAGTGCTTTGACAAAAAATCCATAAAAAAATGTCATCTGTGGAAGCCGTGGTACTGTAAAAAGCACGACCAATCATTTTAGCCGGCCCGGCTGAAATGACTGGATGGCCTACCTACCTGTCAGCCTTCCATCTGTGCACAAACCTATCTCGTGCCCTCATTGGTCATGTGCGCGTTCGTGTGTGTTGGAGGAGGGGCTCTGTAAGGAAGTGGCAGATTTTTTCCGGCTGTGTATTTTCAAATTCTAGCGCACTCAAGCTGGTTTCTCCAAAATGACCTACCCCACCTTTAAAAGACTACTTGTATTGAATGAGAGTTTTACCTACCACAATGAGCCTGGGGTGGTGGGAAGGGAGAACTGGGCCTCGGCATCGGCAGGAGTTGTAGTCTCCTATCAGTATTAGAATTTAGATGAACAAAGGCATAGAAAAACCCTGAAATATGTACTGACACAAAGCTACAACCCTCGATTTTGTAAGTAGTAGTAGTAAATACATACGTATATACAATATACAACAATACGCATAGTGCAATTAGCAGTACCAGTAATAAAATAACTGAATAAATAACTAAGCTGAATAGTGAATAACGTGATATGTGAAAAGTAAAATTACAGTGAAATTAAATGACAGTGCGTTCCTCACCACTGCGATCTGGCTCCTCTGTCCTCGTGTATTTTGGGTCTGATTCCTCACTACTGACGTCTGCCTCTCGGCATGGGCCCTCTCTCCTTATTTATTCTGCCTCAGTCACCACTGCTATCTGGCTCCTCTGTCCTCTTGACTTGTGGTTCTGCAGGCTTAGTTCGACCTATGAATTTCAACAATGCTCCTGTAAAATATATAGATATAGTATTATGGGTCAACATTAAACTAACATACGTTGGAGAGCAAAATGTGAAATTCCATTGACTGTAGGCTACATATTATCCACACAATTGTCAGCAGGGGCAATAACAACTAAAATGTGAACTAACTTGAATGCATTAGTCCACAACACATAGCCTAACTAATGTTAGCCTACATAGTTACTAACATCAGAACACATAGACTAACTGTGGTTACATTACTTAACTAGCTCATCATCTTCACCAGTCAGAAAATGTCCGTTAGCCACGAGGCTAATTTCCGCTATGTTAAACTCCATTGACTTATGCTAAAATGTTAGCGATCTAAAGGTCCGCTATTTTTGGCTGTTTTGGGTCGACTTCAGTTGACTGTAACATCGAAAATCTTTGAAATTGAATGTTCACAAGGCTGCGGACCGGTTATACACATATACACGAGGGAACTAACATAGCTAATTTAACTAACGTTAGCTAATGTAGCTGTTGTGGTGCCGAGAGACGGGACATACGGATTAAGCAACTAGACTACTTGTAGTGTACATGCAGAATTATTTCAATTTAAAATAGTTTTAAATGCTCACACACATAACTGACTCTCGTGCTGTATTTTCCTCTCGTTTCTTTTTAATTTTCCATTTCGAAGCACCTGATGAATGCTTTCTCTTTGACAGCGCCATCATCAACAGACAGAGGCGGCAACGCAGATTTGAATCTGCCAATCAGATCAATCTATTGCTGGAGAGGGGGGGGGGCCTCTCCGAAATCTGTGAGATTGATTGGTGATGATCACTGGCACGTAATGTGTCCAATGAGAACGTTAACACGTTTTAGAGAGTTATAAAAAATATTTGTTTAGCGAAGACGGAGGTCAGCCACTGTCAGCCGGAAGTGGTGCATTCGATTACTGTTTGGGCTTACTGCCGTGGATGGGCTGCATTCCACTCCAAATAGCCGGTCGGCCGTAACCAGAATCCAAACGCAAGCTGTTTTATGGATTCTCATTTAATTTCCAAGAATATCTCAGTACTGGGTTATTTCCAATTTCAAAATAAACATATATATTAAACAAATAGAAATAAGAAGTAAGTATATTATAGTATATTCAAGAATGAAAAAATATGTGCATATATATATGCGTGCATATATGCATATATATATGCGTGCATACATGCATATATATATATATATGTGAATATATATATGCATATTTATATGCATATATATATATGCGTGCATATATGCATATATATATGTGTGCATATATGTGTGTGTCGGTATATATTTATAAACTGTATATTATTTTCCATCATTCAATGGACAATGGAGTATTTGTACTTTTTTTATATATAACATCAAACATATGTTCATATATATATGGAGGACGGAACATGACTTAAGTATAAATAAATAAATGTGTAAATAAATGTATGAAGCAATACAGGAATAAATAAATAAATACGTGAATAAATAAATAAATACAGGAATAAATAAATGACGAAATAAATAAATGTTGAAATAAATACACAAATAAATAAATGCATAAATAAATATGGAATAAATACACCAATGTATAAATAAACAAAAGTCGAAAATAAAACAGAACACACGTTATTAAATATCTTTCATATATTTCTACATTTACTCGACATACATTTATTTATTTATTTATGTGTCCGTATGCTAATGAGGTGGGCGGTCCTAACCTCAGTCTGGATTGGTTACAGGAGTGTGTGATCATTTCTGGCAGAGGGCTCTACTACTAACGCCTGGCTAACCGCGCTGATTCGAATGCAGGAGCTTTACTGTTTAGCCCTTATCTTTATACATCCATGGTTTATCCACAGTTGTAAGGATTATTTATGGGTATTGGTTTAAGAGCCATTGGAGATCATTAGCGGACCATTTAGAGAACGGAGAACCAAAAGACTATGTCCAGTTTCGTGTGGAACGATGTATAGAGGACTTGGCTCAGCTCGACATGGATGTGTATGTTAACCCAGCTGTGTTTGAGAGTCTTCAAGAGGTATAACTTGAAATCCTCTCGGAAACAGAGGAGGCGACCCTTGGGCATCCATCTTACATGTTGCCCCCAAACGTTATTGAAGCACATCTTCGTTGGGGGCACACCGCTGGGGACATCGCGAACGGGTGTGCGAAAGAACAATTATTAAAGAAGCCATTATTAGCGAGTTGCCGTGGGTGTACACTGTACACAGAATGAACAGATGTGACTTGCCACGAATCTCTTGCTTCTACCTGGCTCCAACAATTGGCGAATCCTGCTTCAGACTGAGGTTAGGACCGCCCACCTCATTAGCATACGGACACATAAATAAATAAATGTATGTCGCGTAAATGTAGAAATATATTAAAGATATATAATAACGTGTGTTCTGTTTTATTTTCGACTTTTATTTATTTATTTATACATTGGTGTATTTATTTCATATTTATTTATGCACTTATTTATTTATTCTTTTATTTATTTATTTGTGTATTTATTTCAACATTTATTTATTTCTGTATTTATTTCGTCATTTATTTATTCCTGTATTTATTATTATTTATTTACACATTTATTTTTTTATTTATACTTAAGTCATGTTCCGTACTCCATAATATGGATTTATAATATATAAAGTGGGTAACTATACAAAACGATGTGAGATAACTGTTTATGAATATCTGTTCAATTTTATGTAAACTTGTGTAACTCATGAAAGATAAATGAGTGTTTCAATAAAACTATTACATATAAAAATGTATAGTGCAGTTTTTGTTTTCATTGCAATTTTATATGTATCAATATATAGCCATACATGGTCCATGCACATATTGCAATATATTTAAAAATATAAGGACTACTTTCCCATATATGGAAATGTATGATCCAGTATATTGTATTATATTTACCAATATATTGCAATATATTTTTGTTTCATAAGGGTAGTGGCCCCGTAATCTGTAGACGTTGTCAGCAACCCGGTCATTTTGCCAGAGAGTGCAATGTGGTACATACTGCCCCTCGTGATCGGCCCTCTTCGCCTGCTCAACACTTTAGCAGGCAGAATCGGAGGGTGGAGTCACAGGCTCAGGGGTGGTTTCAGGCTATTCAGGAGAAGCATCCAAGCTCATGTCCTCCTGTCCCCACTTAGATGTGATCATGGGTGGAGTCAACATTCCTTGCTTGGTAGACACCGGGTCCATGGGGTCTACAGCAACCTGGTCTCACCAGAATGCGTGACTCCACCATGACTCCTTAACACCGCAGTGCGTGGTGCAGTCACGAACTTTGCTACATTTACGTGTCGGCACCACGCAAACAACCCCAATGTCAAGTGAATGAGGCTCCTTTGTCGTGGTGCACATACGCATTTCTACAACGTCCAGCAGTGTACCTCAAAATTGTACTTAAGAACAGTACTTGAGTAAATCTACTTAGTTACTTTCCACCTCTGGTTATATGTAACAAGATATACATGTAATTGTACACGTCCTTCTTAATCTATTGTTAAGAAGGAACACCAACTTTTATTTTGTGTATCTGTGTTCACTTTAAAAACCCATATTATTTGATATCCAATAAAACCAATTTCAATTTCAGAAAACTGCCATCACATATTTGTTATTAAAATTATATTCTATTTTCACTGAGTCTTTTCAGAACTTCAGTCCAAATATTTAATTTCAGATTTTAACCCTTGTCTGTTTACAAAAAGGCCACTGTTATATCATAATTGCATTTTCTGTGTAATAAATGCTTCACAGTCTATGATTTGTCAATGATTATCCCCAACTTTGATGGATTTGTATTTTC